>NC_142248.1:36016282-36167245 GCF_052056855.1 Sturnus vulgaris
CAGAATTATTTCCTGAATGATTTTTGTGTGTAATTATTGGTCTGTTCACAGCCTTTCATTTTGGGTGCTTGGTTTTCAAGCTATTTTAATTGGGTGTACAGATCACATGGCATGTTTCTGTCCTTTGGTAGGCTAAATGTAACTCTTGGACTCTCTGATGGAAAAATCTCAGCTATGGTCTTGTAGTTCAATGATCACTGCCATTCTGTTATATGTTGCTATCATTTATGTAGGTTTCATGTACATAAGACCACTAAACCAGATTTGAGTCCATGGAATACTTAAGCAAATCAGTAGTAAATGTGTTGAATCCAAAGAAGTAATATGGTGTACAACCAGTGTAAATATAAGGAACTTGAGCTATCAAATTTCCTTTATAATATTTTTTCATTATAATTACAGTACTGAGTTTAGTTACCTCTCCTTTCATACCAAAGTTTGATTTCCATTGGTTTCACTTGTATTTCACAAAGATTTTTCTAAGCCCTCTTCCTTTACCAATTATAATGGAGTTCTTGGATTACACAAGCATGTGTGAAACAGGAGTATCCAACCCAAGGATGTCACAAAGCAGCTCATTTGGATTTAGTTGTTTGCAGTTTTATTTGTGTGATTTCTCACATTTTCTCTGTCAAAAGGGCCTAATCCTACTTTTTCCCTCATGCCAATGTGTGTGGGTAATCAGAGCTCTGACAGACATGATCTAGGAGATCCAATGGTGATGCGTTACGGCATTACAGCTTCCAGGAGGTCCAGAATTCTCCTTGCCAGGCAATATAGTGATATAGTTTCCCTAGCAGAGGCAGTAGACAGAGACCCCTTGTACCTCCAAACCCTCCCAGCCACAAGCTGCCATGCACAGCAGTGGTTGCTGCCCCTAAATCTTCGAACACCACATGAACATCTGCAAGGCCTGCAGCGTCTTTACAGCTGACAAAGTGACATGGCAGTGTAAAGCTCGGCTGGAGTGAAGTCATGTTTATGGGGTGTCAAAAACACCCCATTCAAATGCAAACTGTACAAAACTTAGAAGTAAAATGTAACAGCCCTTACAGCTCACTTCAGAAGGCATCCAAAATGAACTTGGCATTTGGGAAATTATAGCGTGAACTATTGCCCAATGTAATTGTCAGTGTCAGGTTCCGATTTCATTTTCACTGTTTTTTCATGAGTGCAACTTTTCAAAGCCTGTAACTTTTATATCACTCTGAAGCCTTGATCCAGCAAAGCACTTACATACATACCTAAATTTAGATTGTAGATTCAGGGAGCTTGAGATCAGGAAGGGACCATCTGTAGGAGTTCTTCTGTAGCACACACCACTTAGCTTCCCCTCCTGACATCTGAGTTGAGCCAAATACTTTAAAGTCCAGGAGCAGTTCCTTTGAAATGAATTTCAATTACCCGCCTGCTTTGAATCAAAAGCCTGTTACATGGTTTGTTGGACCAGGGCCTCCAGGAAACCAGAATCTGGTCTCCAACACTCCAAATCTTTCCTATGCTTTCCAATAATGGTTTGAATAACAATTCTCTTATTTAAGATTTCCATGCATTAGCTAACAGGTTGGCTTGAGAAAGAGCATCAGGACAGTGAACTGCCTCTAGCTGCCAGCTCTTATCCTCAAACTGCAAATTGTGCAAAATTCTGCCTTTAAATGTGCATGTCTTTGCCCCTAGCTGAGGAGCAGGAGCAGATGTTCAGCTGCAGTTACATTTTGGTACTTCTCACATAATACAATTTGTGGCCCAAATTCAGTCCTGGTTGAACTGGTAAGTGTTCTCCCTATTTGCATTGGCATCCAAAAATCAGAATATGGTAACAAACCTGAGTGCATGCACCATACAGCTACATTTATGGAGAGGGACAGAAAAAAACATGAGCAAAGCACTTCTCAGCACCTTCAGAAAACTGAGATAATGGCCCCAAACATAACATAATTTCATATGAGAAATGTAACTGTTTCAAGCATCATTCTACCACTTTCTCTCAAGACTCCTATTCAGGAAATACCTTGCATTTTATTTAAGTCCAAGGGATGTAAGCAGGACTTGAGCATCTGCTTGACATAATTCAGGTTCTCACATATCCTTCTCAAAAAAGATTTATCTCCTGATGGACTCCCATGAGAACTGACAGAAAAAATGGCAGGAGCTCTGTCATCTGTACTGAGGCTTCAACCCCTTGCTCCTTTCTTTTTTCCCCCTTCCCACCCCTCAATGTCAAAAAAACAGGAAAGACAGATTTGGAGATCAAGTCAAATGTCCAATTTATTTTTATAACTTGAAACTGGAACAAACGTTGTTTAGAACGAGCGTACAAATGAAATGGTAGACACATGCTGAACTCAACATTGTGACAATACGGGGAAAAAAAAGAGGCCAAAAATCTTGTACAGAGAATAAAAGGAACAATAAATATTTCACTAAGCCATATTGAAATGACCTCCAGCCATCTCAACATTTTATCCATAATAAAAAAAAAAAGTGCTCTCGTTTTTTAAACAGAGCACAAATACCAAGCAATAATAAATAGTTCCAAACTTGTAGTAAAAGACAAAACCTCCAAGTAAACAACAAAAGCTCATACAATAAGTAATAGAAAAAGGTAATAAAAATATTTTGCCTTGCCGGTACAAATGCAAACAACTTAAACCAATGTTACTTTGCTTTGCAGTTCTAAAATACAAAGAGCACCATAAAAATGAGTTTGCCTGTGATAAACAAAACCTTGGACTGTCTTTTACATAGGACTGGGATGAAATGCTGATTTTTTTTTTTTTTACCCTTTCCTTAAAAATGTTTATTTTTCTTTCCAAAACCAGGTTCCTGCACCTGTCCTGTTGCCAGGGAGTCAACTGGAGTTTTGCTCTGGACTTCAATAGCAGCAGGACCAGACAAAATGAAAGTAATAAATTCAACCTTAAAAAAAAATTTAGAACTTCTTAAAGTGTGAAAAGAACTACGGCAGCATTCTAGCTATGTCCATGTTATATTGTGCTTATGGCCTAGTAAACTACGGCTCTTCTAAGCAAGAAGAAAAGGAGGGCCATTTCAGTATCACTACAGTCTGCAGAAACACAACCCTTGTGCTTTTGGGTGACTTATTGTTAGTTTCAGTGATCTAAGTCACAAAATTAGACATCTGCTGGTGTTAGCTATCCTGGATAATTAAAAATGACAGGGAGACTGAAACTCCAAAACAACTTACAATAAAATGAAAAGTGAAATTCTTTCTAAAATCAATGAATTGTGGACTGAAAATGTGCAGTTAACTTCCAATCTTTGTTGCTCTGACGCAAGTCCAAGAAATTTTTCTGAGTTCTGTGGCACGACTAGATTTTTACAAAAGCCAGAGATCTGAATTTTCACAAAAAAAGTGAAAATGTGTCTTTAAGGAACCACATTCCAACCTCAGTTATGCTGGAATAATCCAGGACTAAGAGTGATGAATAATTCCTGATTTATATCCGTTTAATTGAGATACAGAATTTGTCCAGAAGACTTAAGGGTGTGACGTTCAAGCCAGGCTATCTGATAAGGAGATGGACCAAATTCTCCCTATTGTCACACCCATGCCTCTCCAATTGCTCCAGTGGTTCTGCACCCATGAAAGCAGAATAATTTGGCATGGCAATATATTTTTTCCTTGTTTTTATTTTAAGTGTTACCGTCATTTTCTGCAAGAGCGGTGATCATTTTCTCCTCCCCTTCACTAAAGCATTAGTGCCTCTTCTGCCACGTCTTCCCCTCGACCCCAGCGGGAGAGAGTGTGAGAGAGAGAGAGAAAAAGAACTGCAAAGAAGAGAGACATCAAAAGGTACAGGATTTCATCCCAGTCCCTCAAACATTCAGAAATTTATGGAATGTACAATTAGAAGTGAACAGCAGCAAAGCAGCTAATAACATGGACTGGCAAGACCTGTACACGGAGTCGGTCCTGTTCTGACAGGGAAGAGGAGGGCTGTGCCTGGACTAATTTTACTTCAACCCGATTACAGCTGTACCAACAGCAGGCCATTTCACCATTTTATGTCAAAGTGGATGCAGCAGCTCTCACTTTTTGCTATAAAAAGACTTTCTTCCAGAGGGCAGTGGCAGGGTGTGAGGAGCAGTGAGTGGGGGTTGGCTAGGAGAGGGAAAATGTATTGGACACCTTCTTGTTTGGAAGGAGGGGAAGAAATCTCCTCTCTCTCTCTCTCAAATCTGCAGGGAAGCTGTGGGATGTCACCCCAGACACCTTTCCAGGAACGGAATTTCTTTTCACACAAATAGGCAATATCCATCCAGCCTGGTTCAACCATACCTGGTAAAACCTTGATGCAAGGGGTCCAGGCAACTTTGAAGTTATTTAGAGCCCTGTGGGAACAGCACTTTTTTGTAGGCCATTTCTGACAAAAAAAATATATACACAACTAAAATTGTTTGTGAACAACAACAAGAAAAAAAAGTAAAATAAAAAAGCACTTAATTATTTTGTTTTGTTTCTTTTACTCAAAGGTCGTCTAACAACCCCCTTTTTTCCTGTACAATAAGGACTTCACATACAAATTTTTTTTTATTTTTGCAATATTTTATCCTGCCAAATTAAAAAAATATATTATGGCAGCCTGTTTGTTTGTTTTTATTTTTATTTCCAAATTCACTAACAAAAAGGTACATTAAATCCCTTTAAAAGGACAAGCGTACAGTTAAAAAATTACAAGCTTCAGTAAAAATACAGCAAGTGCCTACATCATATGAATCAACCAATATCAATATCCATTCCAGAAGGGGAAGGGAAGGGGGGAAGGGGAGAAAAAAAGAGAAAAATAGGTACAGGTCAGAAACGTGATTTTTTTTTTCTGCAAAGCAATAACAATATTAAGCACTTTTTTCTACATACTTTTTCTACATGGTGTAGCAATCACCTTTTAATCCCCGAATACAAGATTCTATACATTTTTGAAATAAAAATTCAACACCCAAAGCAGAAAAAAATTTACTAAAACTCAAGACTTTACAGTTACAGTGACAAGAACAAATTTATAGACCCACCATTTAAATTTTACTGCAACATTTTCAAGGAAAAAAGAAAATTTTTTTTTTCTTTCTGGTTTTGTAAAATGCCCAGGCATTCTCCATTATTACAAATACTGGTCCACTTTTACAGTAATCAAGAAATTTTAATATATATAATATATACTAAAACCCCGTCACCAAAAGAAAACAATATACACATGGCCATTATGGCATTTTTTTAATAACCTATTAAGCAAACTTTGAAAAAAAAAAAGATTGCTCAAACACACATACACACAATTTCTTTTTTACCCTTGTATGTATTCAATACTGTAAACGTATTTTAAGACAGAGTGCACTAAATTTAACTTTTAAAAAAAAATTAGCCGTTGTTCCTGAATTGTTTTTTCTCATTCAATCATAGCAACTTGTAATTTGTGTCATTTGAGTTTTAATTCAGCAGTAAATCATTTCCATTCCATTTCCTAAGCAGCGTTGTCCTGAAAAAAAAAAAAGGCTGAGAATAATTCAGCTAATGTATGTCCGAAGTTGTGCTGGGTATACATCTTCATTTGATTGGGTCTTATGGCATTTTCATGTCCACTATCTTCAACCAGTAATTTTTTTTATTTTTATTTTTTTAAGTAAATGTGGCTCTTTTTTTTTTTTCTAAAGAATGTACTTTTCTTGTTTTACTTTTTTTTTTCTTTAAAAGTCTTTCCATTTCACAAAAACATTTTGCATTTGTCTCAAGAGACTCAAATAGGAAGATCAGTTTTCAAGGCACTCACGTCAAATTGAATGGCAGTAGAAAAACTGTCCAATAAATTATTTTTATTTATTTTTCTTTATAGTGCCAGTATTGTGAATGCCATGCTTAGCAACACTGACACTTAATCTCAGCTGTTCCCTTACAGTTTAACCCACCTTTGGGCCAAGTAGAATATGATGTAATTTCTTGTTGAGAAGCCATTTTTCTCTTAACCACAAACAAAAGATTTAAAGTGCGGGTCAACATAATTAAACCTCTAACCATAATTGTCTACTGTTTGCTAATATCAGTTGAAAAAGGCTTTTAAAATTTTGGAATTTGAAAGTAGAGCAGGTGCATTTTTCTTTGCTTTAATTTTTCTCTATCATAATGCTTTTATCTGAGTACAATTCCATTCTGTTCCTAATTAAGTTGGAAAAAATCTTACCGAGTTCAGTAGGAGCAGAATCTTGCTGAGAAAGGTAAATCAACCAGAATTTTTTTTTCCTTCTTTATAATAACATCACTGTACAGCATCTAAGATGGTTCTAATAATTCTATTGATAACGCCTATGAGTTGAGGCTTTTCATTGAGAAATTCACACTTTCCTATCTTCTAGTAATCAACTACAGCAAATATGGACTAAAGTAGATGTTCTAAATTCAAATTTATGATTTTGTGGTTTTAAAAGAAAAAAAAAATATGGCATTTGGCTCCTCTGAGGTTTGAAAATAATATTAAAATGCTCAAGATGTACTTTTATTGTCTCTGGGAAGAATCACGGGAGGGGAAGAGGGAGGGAAAAACACTCCAGAAAGTGACAAACTGGCATCATTATGTTGCCATAGCTTTTAACAAGAAGAAACTATCTGATAGTAATGCACAATTAAGAATGTTTCTAGGTTTTGAGTGCAGCAGCCTTCTGCATCTATGTCTTTTTTGTTGCCATAATTTTAGTGCTGAAATCCATCTAGAAAAGGCCTCTATCTTCAGTGACATTGTCAGTGCTACGTATTTGATCCAATTTCAAAAGAAAGTGCTAATTTTAAAGATTGTTATCCGCTGTACAATTTTGTTTTCCCTAATCTTCAAGGTTATTTAAGAAGAGAAAAGAAAAATAGGAAGGAAGGAAGGAAGGAAGGAAGGAAGGAAGGAAGGAAGGAAGGAAGGAAGGAAGGAAGGAAGGAAGGAAGGAAGGAAGGAAGGAAGGAAGGAAGGAAGGAAGGAAGGAAGGAAGGAAGGAAGGAAGGAAGGAAGGAAGGAAGGAAGGAAGGAAGGAAGGAAGGAAGGAAGGAGAGAAAGAGAGAGAGAGAAAGAAAGAAAGAAAGAAAGAAAGAAAGAAAGAAAGAAAGAAAGAAAGAAAGAAAGAAAGAAAGAAAGAAAGAAAGAAAGAAAGAAAGAAAGAAAGAAAGAAAGAAAGAAAGAAAGAAAGAAAGAAAGAAAGAAAGAAAGAAAGAAAGAAAGAAAGAAAGAAAGAAAGAAAGAAAGAAAGAAAGAAAGAAAGAAAGAAAGAAAGAAAGAAAGAAAGAAAGAAAGAAAAATATTTCAGTTCAAATGCTGGCTTCTTTACAAGAAATTACACACATTTAGCTTAAATTTCAACAAAGCAGCGGCCCAAAAATTATAATTTTAAAAGATATGTTTCTCTCCTACAATGCAAGTAATCTCAGGCTACGACTGGGTAAAATTAAAAAGGGATACCCAACAAAATTTTAAAAGAAATTTAAACAGAAAGAATAAAAAAAAGTACCTGCACATGCCAAAAAATTACAAAAACCCAATAAATACAGAAATTATTGCACAGTTAAAAGGCTCCACAATTTTTACTGCCTTAATCAACCCTCGGGTTTAATAGAACTTTGTAGACACAGGTTATATTTAAGTGCCAGAGTCTGGCACCTTACCATAGTTATGCTAAGTTATGTTTACGGAGGCAAGTTAGGTCATCTTTTCTCAGTTGGCAATAGTTAAACTGTACAAATAAAATGTTACCTAGACCCCTGAAATTTAACCTAGCGGAGGTGGGGACAGGAGGGGATGGGGTGGGGGTGGGGGGGGGGGAACGGGGGGGCCTTAGCTTCTTTCTGCCTGCTCAATTTTGACGTCATTTGTCAGCAAATGTTCTCCATGCCACTTTTTCATGTGTTTCTCCAGGGTGCTGTAAACACTGAAGGGCATCTGGCAAATGTCGCAGCGGTAGACCTCCTTCCCTATCTGGCCATGCGTTTTCATATGGCGCGTCAGCTTACTGCTCTGGGCACATGCATAGTTGCAGAGCTCGCATTTGTAAGGCCGCTCTCCAGTGTGGCTCCGACGGTGTACCGTCAAATTGCTGCAGTTCTTAAAGACCTTGCCACAGTACTCACATGTATCGCTCCTGCGTCCTTCCTTCGAACTGGGTCGCCCGGGGCCGGGTCCACTGATGTGGGGGGTGCTGCCTCCGCTCGCCGTGCCGCTGCGCCCTGAGAGCCCCCCGTCCAGCATGTCCCCCGGCGGAGTGGAGAAACGCAGGCTCCCGTTCTCCGATGAGTGCTCGGAAGAGGTCGCGAAGGGGGATTGTCGGGAGTCTGTGAATCCGAGGAACGGATCCTTCATGAAGTGCCGCGATGCTGCATACCCTACCAGCCACTGGGAGTAAACGTTTTCGGAAGGTATTATCGTTGCTGGTGGCAAGTCCAAATCTTTCTCTACCTTTATTCTTTTAGAGGAATTGTTTAAACTGGGGCTCGTGATAGGTGTTGGCTTGCGGGGGAACAAGTTTGGGAAGGGTTCACCCGGGCCAAAGTTTCTTCCATTGACCGTACCTTCCTCAGTGCGGTCCAGCTCTCCTACCACTGAGTCTTCGTCGCCCGGATCTCTCTGACAGAGGTCTCGAGGACACAAGTCTCGCTGGTCAGAGGACCTTTTCATGAAGCTACTCCTCTTCTGTTTCTCAGCTAACATGTCGTTATATTGCTGAATGGCACCTAGACTTACATTCTCGATGACTTTTCCCAGGACGAGGGATTTCTCATCTGGCAGCGACTTGGAGCCGTTTTCTCGGTTGCGACTCAGCTCTGAGTCCATGCTAAAGCTTGATTCTGGTCGGCTCTCATTTTCAAGCTCCTCTTCCTCCTCCTCCTCCTCTTCCTCTTCTTCGTTGTCATGGCCCAGGGAAGGATCGCTCTCATTCCTGAAATCTGCCTCACTGGATTTCAGTCCCTCTCCAGTGAGCTCACTTGTGCCTGGCTCGGGGGAACTAGTGGTGGACAGGCCATCATCTGACCTGCCTGTCATGGAGCCAGCTTTATGCATATGCGTTTTCATGTGGCGTTTTAGCTTGCTGGCCTGGGAGCAAGCGTGGTCACAGAGCTGACACTTGTAGGGCTTTTCTCCTGTGTGACTGCGCCGGTGCACGATAAGGTTACTCTGGAACTTGAAAGTTTTCCCACAAAATTCACAGGACTTGCTCTTGGCCTGAGGCTGGGGAGGCGTAGTGCTGCTGGGGGGCATGGGGGGCAGTGGCGGGGTGCTCAAAAAAGGTGATTTAGGGCTCGGCTGGAAAGGATTCAACAGACGATGCATAGGGTTGGTGCGACTGGGTGAGACTGGCGGAGGGGTGGAACTGTTTCCTGCCAGCTCTCGAAGCCTTCTGGAGAAATCCATCGCTGGGGACTCAATTGCCATGGGGTTTAAACGCATAACTCTGTCAAAGGCACTGGGATGCTGGGCGACTAACCCCATTTCTTCGGCACTAAGGCGATGTGGATCCAGATGATGACGAGGTGGTGGGCTGAACAGCGGAGGCGTGTTTGGGAGCCGACCCTCACCAAAGCCAGGGTGTTCACGCAAGATGGGTCCTGTCATGCGCAAAAGGTTGAAAGGGTTGTTGTCTCCAAGAAAATTCATCAGCGGGGACTGTGCAACAGTCTCCGGTCCCAGAGGAGGAGGGATGGTGATGCGTGGAGTAAGGGAACTGTTTGAAGGGCTTGTTTCCAGGTAGATGCGGAATCCATGTGTGTTCTGGGCATGCTGAAGCAAGAACCAAGCGCTATTAAAAGGCTGCTTGCATGTTGTGCAAATATAGCTTGAAGGCTCATCTTTACCTATAAAAGAAAAAAAACAGAAAGAACACTTAAAAAATAATACAGCGGAGAACATTAAAATGCAGTTGGCATTCACTTTATTTTGCTAACACATTTCCTCCTTGGCATTTCTGAAAGAAGGATTTAATTGCAACGTATTGACTGATATAAATTGTTGAACAGCACGTTTACTCACCACACTTATTCACTTAACATGTATGACAAATATCACACATACGCATTTGTGCTATATACATTTACATCCTCTAATTTGCAAATAAAACCTTCTTTTATGACGTGTGAGGATCCAAATCCTTTCATGTGTTTATTCCACAAAGAGGAATTTATTTCAAGGGATTTATGACTGCGGACAAAAACCAAGAAAAATGCAGTGTGGTAGGTTTTACAAGGCACCTGTAAGGACCTTCAGTGTCATTTTCACTCTCTCATTTTATATACTTCATGCAGCAGTCCCCTGAGATCTTGCTGAATTTAATTTATACATGCTTAAGTCATGCCAGCACTTCCATTTTTAAAATACTATGTAGATATTTAGCCACAAAAGTCCTATTCAAGTCAACAGGAGCTTGGAAAACATACCCTTGCATAAACCACTTTGACGTTCTTTTTGCCAAAACACCAAGAAGCCACTCAAATGAAACATCCGGTAATCAAAGCCGACAGCACAGTTGCAATTAACAGTAACAAATGTCGGGCCGTGCTTGAACTGGGTCCCAAGAATTTCTGAGCCTGAGCCTGCCCTCCAATGCAGAAATGCTCACCAGAGCCAAAAACATTGTTCTGTTTGCTTTTCTAGTCTCTTGGAACGACTGCATAAAGGTGGAAAGCATTCCTTTAACCTTGATTCAGCTTTACATAAAGGACAGGTGTGGACAAGTCTGCATCACAGTCATAATTTTGCTAGCTAGAAAATTCCGGTCCTGGGCACAATATAAACTATGTGCTATCTGCAAAAAGCACTTCCCTTCTTGCCCCCCTCTCCTTTTTTCAATGCCTCTGCAAGACCCTGAAAAATTCATAAATATGTTTCAACTTCAAAATCATGATCAAGAGTTTGTTTTGTTGTTTGTTTTTAAATTATTAGTAGGCTTCCTGAAAAAAAAACTGCCCATTTTCGAAAATCTAAAATTAATTCCTTGGTTGCTTCTTTGTTTATGATAGCACATGTTTTGTCTAGCAATGGCCTCACTGAACCTAAAGGCACTAAACTTTCTGAAAGTTCAATATTTTAACCAAGCTTCCTGACTGACCCATGATGGAACCCTGATTCAGCCCCTCCACAGGAGCTCAAATCTAAAGCTGAATTAACAGACCCTTTCTAGATGGGAGGCTGCCATTCCCAAAAGCCTGTTGCATAAGCTTGAAAATGAAAGAGTTTATAAAGAGAACAGAACCATGTATCGAAACTACCTTGTAAAGAAGAATGACTCATAGCAGACCAAAAAAAAAAAATTTACACTTGGGCACATCAAGAGAAGCTGATTGAATTCCCCTCTTCTGGCTGTTGCAGGAATGACTGTTGCTAACAAAACCTACAAAACCTTAGACAAGGAGGCTAGAAGATTATCTGCCTACCTATCAGCCTGTCAGTTTATTTAATCTTATCTACCAATATACATCCATAACAGCATAAAGGAAAAAGCATGTATCAGATTGAGACTTATTTACAAAGGCAGGTGATAAATGCAGTGCAACTCTTCATGCACTTATTGATTTAGCAGGGCAATTGCTGTGGATAGCAGCTTTGAACTGTGATTTCAGTGAAGCTGTCTCTTCACAGCCAATAAAAAGTGTACACAGCACAGTGGGCATTTCTGCCTGGCTGACGTGGCCCCCATGCCCTGGCCCCACTCTCTGTGTCTGTACGGGCCAGACGTAGTTGCTTTGATTAATTTCTAACAATCGCTATTGGAAGAAAAAACAAGTTTGGGAACTGCCCTTGGCTTGGAAAAAAGTGCCCGTCACTGCTATTGACATTAATGAAATACATACAAACATGGAAAGGAACTGATACATTACCCCTTAAAAATCTACTCCCTACAGAGGCAGTTGGGAAGTTTTATGTCAGCTTTGCAGCCAAAGCAACAGTAAATGCTCCCATTATTACTTCAAATATTTAAATTTCTGTTTCTTACAGAAATATGATGAAAATGTCTAGACCTTTAACTTTTCTTGCACAGCAACATGTGTACTATAAAAAGTGACAGAAATCACTGAAGCAGACCAAAGTATATAACATACTCTGTCAAAAGCTTTTTTAAACAATATGTTTTACCTCAGCTCACCCTAGAATAGATTTTAATAAAGCCCCTTACGAAGTGTGATCTAATAGCAAATGAAGTGCAGCATCTTACAAGGTCATATATCTTCAAATTAAAGAGTGCTCTGCACCCTTCACCTTCACTTTATCCACTCTAATTAATCAATTTATTACCCACAGCTGTTCAATTCTTTCATTTTTAAAGTCACGGCATACATTCTTTTTTGTTGTGGAGCTTTTTTCTTTAAAAAAAATAAAGTGACTGAGTGTCTGTGTGTATTCTCTTTGCTTAGCTCAAGAACTGACAGGAGGAAGAAAGCAGCTGTGCATTAGGGGACAACAACAGCAACATGTTTACTTCAGAAAAGGCACATACATAAGAAGAAAAATTCCTGAGCAGGCTGAGGATCAAGGCCAACCTAAAACTGAAATGGCTGATTAAAAAAATTACCCTCAAAATGGCAGCTGGCTGGATGCTTGCTATTACATGTTACATGGAACTAAGATATTTTGGTTTGTTCTTTCTCTCCAAAACTTCACCTCCATGAAATTCAAGAGAGGAAAGTAAGTCCCTGTCTTTTTAGTTTTCTTTCAAAAAGACAAAATTAGTGCTACTAGTGATCTAAGATTTATAAGCTAGCAGTCATAAGTCTTCCCTCCCTTCTTTGTTTTGTTTAGCTTTTCTGTTCCTTAGGCTTCCTCTTCAGGAGACTTCAACACAACAGTAAAATTGACTGTAGGCTACCTGGCTACCAATCTGACTGATTCATGAATGTTCATATCTGGATACATATATATATATATATTTTTTTTTTTTTTGCAACCCTCAAAGACTCTCTCCGGACTCCCTGTTTAAAAAAAAGATAGAAAATAAAAAAAAAATGTTAATTACCATATTATCACTTCATGGTTATCTTGCCTAAAAGTTGCCCTGAGCAGTGTAGATGCTCACTTTTAAGAACAGAACAATGTCAAAAAGTCTTTGAAGATCCACTCTGAACATTTTTATGTTCAAAAATTTGCTAAATATTTTAAACATGCCCAGAAACAGCCATGTATTGTGCAAGAATGATTCTTATATTTAATAATGCACCTACACTATAAAAGTCTTTGTTATAAGGCTACTTTTGATACGTAGCTATCTTAATCCCTTGCCACCTGCACTGATGTCTGTCTAAATATCCATTTTATGACAACTAGCTATATAGTCTTTGCCATATGCAGTCTTTATCACTTTAGCATGTGCTTGACTTTGAGCATGTGAGTAATCAACATCAGTGAAACTTAAGCATAGGCTGAAGTGCTCTGTTGGATAGTGATGAAATTATTCATGTGCTTAGAGTCAAACACAAGCCAAGACTTCATTAATACTGTTGGATGAATTGCACATGGTTTCAATCCTACAGTCTGTAACTAGGCATGAATTTTGGGGCTGAGAGCTGAAGTATAATTCTTTATTTTTACAGTAGTCGGTAGATAAAGTGTATGTACAGAGAAGAGACATCCAGGTCACAACTCCTGAGCAATCAGTTGTAGCTTCCAGGCTGCAGTAAAGCCAAACACATACTGCCAGTGCAGACATGATAGAGGTTTGTAGGGCTGAATCTTAAGACCTACTGAAACAGTATTTCAGGTATTCAGAAATACCATTTAAAGGCTAGGAGGGATTATGAAATTAAAGAATGAGAGGACTGGGATAAACCCTAACGTTTGACCTCATCCAGTTCCTGACCTAAAGGATAATAGAGTCATAGAACGGTTTGGATTGGAAGGGACCTCAAAGTTCATCCAGATCCAGCCCTCCTGTCATGGGCAAGGATACTTTTCACTAGATCAGGTTGCTCAGACTTCCATCCAGCCCAGCCTTGAATACTTCTATGCCAGGTGCTCCAACATCCTGCTTCAAAGACCACCAAATGGAGAGTCTACAATCTTTTTAAAGTCTACCTTATTCCTTCTCTCCTTTACCATCATTAAGATTCCCAAAGTGCTTAATCTAAATCTTTCTTCCTGCAATTTAAGATCTTAATATATTGTCCGACCCAGATGTACATGCAAAACACAGGAAACAAGCTAATCTGCACCTCACAGTTATTATCCAACCCAAGGATTTGCAGCTGACCTCTTTGTTTCTTATAGCACCCCCTTCTCCCAATTTGATTTGGACATATTGAGGGAGAATTCACTTTGTATTGGAGTAGTCTGTGGCCATGTTGACTATTTTCAGTGTGAAAAAAAGCTGTCTTCTTTCCAATTTGAATTGCTGAGTTCAACTCCCAACCTTGCTGTATTTTTACCTGAGTGATTAAAAATCTTTCTAGTATCTTCTCCTAAAGCAGGTAGTTATAAACTATGAACTTATTGAACACTCTTGCCTTTTCTGCATATTATGACAAAAGATGTTTTTTTCTAGAAATATTAAAATGTGTTCCCTGATTAGTGCATGACAGATTATGTTCCATTCAAAATGTCAAAGCAATAATGAGCCTTCTTCTCTTTTATGAAGACCTCTAAACAAAGCTGAATTCAGACCCTGCCTCTGAAATTCTTCCTTTACAGGGGACAGTGAGAAAACACAGGTCAGAACAAGACTAGAGTGGGTCTGTAGACATCCACCCCACTGCACCAGTCAGCCTGAATCCCTGACTTATCTGTCCCCTGCAGCCTGACTTGTATCATTTAGTGATATGCAGATCTTCCTTGCCCAGTTGGTACATAGCTTTCTATATACCCTGAATGCTGAGCGCCTTTACCCTGGAGATAAAAATTTCCCTCAAAATATCCTCAGTTATTCTGGATACCATCAAACAATAATCAGTGTGAGATAAGAACTGTTGAGAATTCATTATTTTCTGCTGAGCTACAGTGACATCCAGTGCCTTGTGAATCCTCCCCTCAGCATGCCTGAATAATTCCATTAACTGTAACAGGGAATGAACTCCCCCTCATTTTAATCACCCACCCATAACCCCTGCCAGGACTGCAGTGAAGACCTGCAGTCAGGTCCATATAACCACTGCCATTCTTTACCTCTAGCAGTACTTTCCAGATAATGTTTCTGGTTCCATTTTACAAAGTTACAACAGCAGCAATAAAAACGTTAAGGAATTTTAATGCTGGTTTACTGCACCTTTAGAAGTTCAGGAAAAGTAGAAACTTGCAAGCTTTAAAGAAAGGACACCTTTTATTGTAGCACTCAGGAACAGACATGTATCAGGTTCCTACAATCTTTCCTCCAATATTACTCTCTTCTCCACTACTTGATTTTTAATGAACATTTAAATAATTACTCCTTGTTATAATGACGGTTACTCTAATAATACCAGTAAAGGTAGCATGGATGCTCCATAAAAAACACACCTTTAATTGAATTATTATTAAATTAAAATGCCATAATTGAGAACACAATTTTAACAAGTCTCCTTATAAGACCAGCTGACATTAAAGAGAAGGGCATTAAATACTGGAAAGATTTAGTGTTGCATGGTGAAAAAATATATTGCCATAAGTGGTTTGACAGATCACCCAGACAAGGGCCAAATGCTTTTCAGGTGTCTGCAGTGTGGATCTGCTATGTGACCTATATCAGTTCATGTTTAGTGCTTGATTGGATCTGCAAAAATATCTCTAATATAAGTATTTATGCTGAAGGCGTTTTTTAAGCCATATTATAACTTTAAATTTTCCAAGTTAGCAAGAACTTTTACTCACCTATGTTTGTAATAGAATAAACATTACCTGAGCACATACAATATTGAGAGTTTTACCCTCCCTCCCTGCATTCACTGAGCTGTTTGGAAGTGCTGCTACCTCCATTTCAGAAGGACTGACAGTCTCAATAAAAAAGACAGAAATGTAAAGTAGGGTCTAAGTCTGGGTGTGAATCACCACTGCCAGTCCAATGCCAGTCACTAGCTTTAAACAACAAACACAAAGGTCCCATATCTCTCTCACCTCTCTTCATATTAATTCTGTTTTGATGGCAGCAAGAACTGAGGATGAAAAACAAGCACAACTCCTCCATCCATCCCCAGAGCTAACACAGTTCATCCATCCCTATACTGCCTCATCTAAAGAAAGGGCTCAAGAGAATCTTGCAGCACATCCTGCTGAGGGTTATGGGGACTATCACCAACAGTTCATAAAGTTAGTGTCAATTGGAAGCTAAAGTTGGTATTTTATGACTTAACAAGTCGCCTGCAGTCTCACAACCCACGCACCTCCAATTCTACACTCAGATAAACAGCCCTTGTCTCCTGTAAATCTCAGCCAACCTGAAGTGCATCTCAGTCAAGAAAAGCAGATGAAAGTTTAGGTGTAAAAGCCCAAGCATGAGAGGCCACAGAGCCTGTCATCATCTGGAAATGGGGAATCTCAAGATGAGGTCAGTAAAAGGAAAGAATGTGAAAGGGAAACAAAAATGAAATGTTTTTAAGAGGTGGATGGAAAATCAGGGGTGTCTGAAGAAAGAAGTAATCGTGAGATGTTACTTCTCGTTTACAGAATCCTATTTCCTCCCATACAAGACCCTGCTCTCTTTTCCTACCTTGCCTCTTGATAGCCTATTTCCTCCAGTGCCATCTTCAACAGAAGAAAAATCACGACTTCATGCAATATTCTTCTCCCACACACTGCCTGTATGTTTTACAGCTTTCCCCATCCTCTTTCTACCTTGACTAGTGAGACTGCAAGTTCTCAACAGAGATTATGCAAGAAGCTTTATGCCAAGAGAACCTACACACCCCACAAGACCCTATCATTCTCTGCACTGATTTTGATTAGTGATGTGAATATTCTTGAGAGCATTTTCTACCTGTTGGAAAATATCTACAGTAGTACTGGTTGACACAAATATTAAGAAATATTAATATTACACTACTGTTAGCAATGTACTATTAATTCTTCCTATGCTAAAGACAACTGTCCAACTCCAATTTGACTCCTTGAAAGTCTTAGCGATATCAAGATGATACACCTCACCAAACTCTAATTTTAATTACCCTGCTATGAATTCAAAGTAGCTGTGATGATCACCAAAGCAGACTTTTTCAAATTTTTCCAGATAGATAAACTATATCAATTTGTCACTAACAAGGATCTTAACTAGACTTGCATGAATACACCAAGTTGCAATGCATTTGGTTTTTTTTCATTGAACTTTCCCCAGAAGCATATTATATGCCCTCTCTGGCATTTATACTTATAAAAAAGGAGGAGGCTGCAGGCAGACTACAGCCATGCCTAACACAAACAGATGCTTCCTGCTTCTTAATGGACATGGGCGACCTTTGGCTGAAGCAGCTTGTGTTCAATGGTCTCATTTTCTGTGAGACTTAATCATACCTCAGATCTGTACTGCCAGATTCACATAAATGAACCAAATGCACAGCTCAGTTTAACTTTTAGTGCATTACGAAATGGTAATATTATATTTTTAGGTATAAAATGTCAATAGGCATTTTGGGCAACTTCCTTCTGGATGTCCAATTTCTCATTCCTTAAAAGAACTTCTGGCTTACTGAAGTTAATGTTCAGCCTACAGAAGTATAAGAAATGCTTTTACTTAGTGCAGAAAAGGAAAGAAAAATGCATTGCAGAAGTTGGAACTTGTGACACAAGGATTTTTTACCCAGAAGCACTATTTAAATGGAAGATAAAAAACATGTTTGTCATCTCTGAACACCTTCTCCTAATTGGTGTTAAATCTAAAATGCAAAGGCAATTTATAAAGCAGAGGAAGGGAGAAGTGTGAAAAGTAAGGAGCAAACAGGAAAATCAATATTAAAAGATCAATAGTGAATGAGTTAACTTTTAAATTAGCCCTTTGTGATACAACAGTTTCAACTAACTCCACCTTTAGCATCTAAACAGCTTTGTGTCTTTTAGATAGCTTCTTTGAACCTAAAACATCAACTAGCAGACTGAACGGATGTTTCACAAACCTGCTGCATAAAATAGTGAAAACTATCAGCCAAAATGGGGTTGGCAATACAGAGGGGCACCATATCCACTCGTGAGATTAAAAGACCATAGGACTACCTGTGGTTGCTGGCTTAATATATAGGATCCCATTTACAGCACTCGTGAAAAACCCTTGTACTGCTCAAGGACACTTTCAGGCCTTTTCTTTGCATAAGGTATTCAAATGCATTTGAAATAATGTCAGTCTTTTCTACAACATATGAAATATGCCAGCAGCTTCCCTTTAAATCAGTTTCCTGTAAGCAGTTTTGTTTGAAAACTGGCAAGTGCTGGGATTTTTTTTTTTCCCACAGACTTTTCTAAGGTGCCATTTTCTCATCTTATAGTCAAGAATTCTCAGTAATCTGAATAGGAACTAAACGAAGGGTACATGAAGGAAATTGTCCATGTTATATCATGGAAAAACAAAGAGTAAATCGGGAAACAATAAAAAAAAGCCAAAAGGTGAAAACAAATTTTCCTGGTTTTTCTACCCAGGAGTACTCTGTCTGTTTTACTACAACTATTTCTTAAGGCTATTAGGTGCCTATTCATAGTTAGTAAATAAAATAGCATTTTTGTTTTAATTCATTGCTTCTTTAACAAATGCTAACTCCCATCTCTGCTTCTTTAAATCCACAAAATCTCCACATCCAAGCCTAGGAAGTATTGTAAAGCCTGTAAATCTTGTTTTAATGGAATGTACATTTAGCTATGAGGAGATAATTGACGTTATGGAGGGCCTAGATGCTGAATTATATAGGTTATCTAATACAAAGGGGACTCATTACCGAAGCACTACAAACAAGTAGTAATATATGTATATTGTTCTGAGTGGCGTTATAGCAAAAGTGTTCAGGTCTGCAGGGATTTATAAAACACAAGAAAACAGCAGACATGCACTTGTAAATTTGTCTCATTTGTCTCTGAAGTTAAAGGTTATTCCCTTGATCTGAATTTGTAATAAAAACATGCTAGACTAAGGTTTGTAGAGAATGTTTGAATATGTAAATTGTGTATAATGATAGGCAATTATAGGGTAAAAACTGGACCTTATGAATGTTACAGAATTGCATGGAGCATCAAAGTATTTTCCTTCAGATGAAATATTTATCTTTTATGCATGTTATAAGCACTTTTTCAAAGGTATTCAGCAACCTATTTGAGCAGAGAGTTGACAAAAATCAAACCATTACAGCCAACTAAGACTGTGGGCTTATGCACAGGAGAAGCCACAGCTTTTTACAGAATATACATAATAAATCTCTTGAACTAATGGTTCTGGAGATGGATCCTCAAGGACAAGTTCCACTGATTTCACTCCCTTAGATGAAAGCTGGTCAGATGTTCCCGGATTTTTTTTAAAACGATATGGGGGCGGAAGTGTAGGGAGGGAGACTGCAGAGAATAACTAGGTAAGAATGTGAATTTTCTTGGACTGATTCAATGAAGCTCCATTTTCCCTCCAGTTCATTTCGTTGGCTGCTGTTTTCAGGGAATAATAATAAAATTTAAAAAAAAAAAAAAAGAAAAAAGAAAAAAAAAAAAAAAAAAAAAAAAAAAGAAAAAAAGGATGTTTCATCGAGATAGAAAGGAGTAAAGCCGGGAGATGATACTACAGTTTATGCTACTGAAGATAAGGTTTTCTCCTTCTCTGAGCACGACAGTCTGTTCAGGTTAACCAACTGCAGTGTTAGAATAACTCCAGCCGACTTGTCACAGAGTACAAAAGTCATCAGCAACTGAATGTTCTTTTCTGCACCGCAATTAAGACGAATCAATACGACGTGCCACAAATGGTATTTTACTCTCAATAAGAACTCGGGCTGAGTTTATTCAGAATATTTTAGCGCTTCCCCAGGGGATTTTGGTCCGACGCAGATGGCAAATAAAGTACTCAGCCTAGGGCTAGAGCACATTATGCTAATTCTAATGTCAGATGTACTTTAATATACAGCTCTATTTAATCACCCCATTATTTCACATTTCCATATGAAAAACCTGCGGCACTTCTGCAGAGCTTTCACTCTGCGACAATGCCAGCTTCCTTCAACTAGCTCACTGTGAAAGAGAAAAGAAGACTGGTCATTCTCGCCAGTCAAAATGTTACAGTTTCAAAGTTTCAGTATTCCTGAATTTAAAGTGGGTCTTCCAGTGCAATTAGCAAATCGCTCGGCTAGAATGCTGATATGTACAAAATGCTAAGGAGGTGTGATTGAAAAAAAAAAATAAAAATAACAGCCCTCCCTCTCTAGCTCATCTGCTCGCGCATGCAGACATAGGCAGGCACATATCTCAAATCCGCTTGCAGAACAGTAATAATAAAAATAATGAAAATATTTTCATAGTGCAATTCAACCAATATTCTCAACACTTGTCACTAAAACGTTGCTATTCCCGGCTGTGTGGCTTCCGTTACTTAGAAGAACAGACATGGCTGGCACAGCTGCCAACCTACAGATGTCTCTGAATAAAACCTTCCTTGTGTATCAATAATTTTTGCCTGCAACAAACTACACCTCTAATTAGGTTTTAGAAGCCACACACCTTCAATATGGGCCACTACCCAAATTATCTGCAAATTTACCTTGATGCCCCTTCTCTGGTGACCACAGAATTTGAACCTTGAATGTAAAATAATTTAAAACTGGATTTACATTGAAAGGAATGAAGGAAAAGACTTTGCTGTGGAGCAGTTTTTCAAGCCGTGTAGGCTCTCAATGTGCAGACAGGGAAAGCAGAAGCAGTCCTTGGAGCACCTCTTCAGCATCCAAGCTTTCCCTTCCGAATAATTCTGTGAAGGATGCTTAATTCAGCATGTATGTACAACCACCAGTGAAACGAGTTGCATGGTCTCAACAAAATCTTCCCTCTGTTTGGCATAACTGGAGCTGCATGACAACCAATACTGCTCATCAGGGAGAGCCAGGTCAGGCCTAGATTATACAGAGCTGTTATTAGAGGAATGTATGAAGCATAAGTCGATAATTTTTTAATCATTTCATTAAACCTAAATCATATTTCACTGGGAAAAAAAAATGTATTTAGAAAAGGACATTGTTTTTCCTCCTCCAACCACCCAATCTGCATCCTTTAAAAATTGTTCAACAATGCATGCAGCAGCCAGCACCTGGGGTCACATCTCACCTGGTTTCACTGCTATGCATCAACATTTAAAGATACAGAACTGCACTCTGTGCCTTGACACGACATATGCCACAGCTTCCCTGTCCTAATTTGAACACAGAAGATGATATCCTTCACAATCAAGGCAGAAATTATTACATTTTCAATCTTTCTTTTATTTTTATATGCATACACATATATAAATGTATATGTGCATGTATGCATATATGTGTGTTTATATATGTATAAATATATTATTTGGTCTCTGTTAGACTGTCGATGCATTACGCACAAAGGATAAGGGGGGCTTTGCACAGGGCAGAGATCCATCCTTCCTTAGCTACTTAAACTAGATCTTCAAACACACGATCTTACCATGGGAGAAGTATATGCAACAGTTTCAGCTCGCTGGAAGTTTTGTCTGAATGATAAACACAGCCCAAGTTAATTTAGTAGATTAGGGCAACGTTGAGATTTGTTTAAAGTGAGGTCTGTCACTCTGAAAATGAGCAGTTAAATTAAAAATAAAAATAAAAAAAGATGATGAAATGAATGTTTAATATCCCAATGCAAAGCCCACCAAAGTCAACGTGAATCTTTCTACTGGCTTCAATGGGCTCTGGAAGCAAATCTTCTTCCACATTGGGATTTGTTAGTCTCAAGACACTCTCTTCAATGTAAGGATAAATCTGGTTGTGGTAGTGTAGTTAAAATAAGATAACTGATTTCACAGCAGCTACAAACCTAAAGAAATCAGCTGTAAATATTTTAGAGGAATAAATGGAGACACAGATAGTAAAATATCTTTTGTATCTTTAGTTAAAAGGAAAAACAGTAGAAATATAAGAAATACATAAACCAAAATTAATCCTTGACAATTCTGTTGCTTTTTCTTCTGCTGATACTATGTTGATTTTAGGAAATTAAAAAAGGACAATAGCACTTCTCCCTAGGTCTATCCTTTTTTTTAGTTTACTTCAGATAAACTGACTGCACTCTTAAACTCCATTTTTAAGAATTCTTTTGTTGAGACTAGCAAAACCGTTTTTAATAACCTATTTATCCTTGACAATACACAAATTTGTGGAATCTCATTCAATTTCCATCATTATGGAAATTTTTGAGTGCTAGAATGTTTGCAGACACATCTACACTAAAGGGTTCCTACAGGACTCAGAAGTCCTGCAAAGGAAAATCCAGTCTGAGTGAACAAAGAAGCAAAATGATCAGAAGCTTTAAAAGCCTGAATGGGGAGGGGGCACAAGGGGGGACAAGGGAAGGAGGAAGGTATAAAATACTCAGATGAAAAATAAAACCCGTTAGTTAAAGAGGTAGGGATCTTGAGGGTAGCTTTAGACAAAGCAGTTAAATTGCAATCTATGACTATGAAGTTGCAAAAGATGAATCTCCAATCATACTTCCTGAAGTGCAAAGATAAAAATACCACTTTTTCTCCTTAAATAAGGTGATGTTTTATGTCACTATAACACTGCGGAAAAATAATGCCGATCTTGGCTGAAAAGAAGATCCTAAAAACTTCCTATTTTATTTCTATACAATCCAGATTGGTCACCTAAGAGAAGCATAATTAAACAATTCTAAGCATCCCAACCCCCTGGAGAATGTGCTGCTGAAAAATATTTTTAGAACAATCACTGTAGTAATTCTTCTTAGTTGTAGAAACACTCCAAATCAGAAAGTCAATTTTTCCTCTATTTGCAGAAGTGTGCTGGTTTTCACTGGAAAGGCGCCTGTGTTTTGTTTGGCTGCTGTTCATATACTGCCTTGGCAGGATTTCCTTGGATTGCTTACAGTGAACATTGCTCTTGCATACAGTAGCACTCCCATTTTAACCGTCCCAGCCACACGTTTTCTAATAACACACGGAGAGCTGCAAAATCCCTATAAGCACAGCTCTTTAAAGCAGCAACAGAAGGGGGTGGGGGCGGAGGACCGGAGAGGGGGAGGCTCTGCCCGTTCAAAATCCAGCGCTGCAAACAGAGGATAGTCCTTTTAAAAACAACCAATGTGAATTGTGTTTAAGGAGCAGCTTTCCAGGGAAAGAAAAAACATCTCCGAGAAGATTCAGCTGATTCACCGAATCTGATCTGCACAGGCTGGGCTCTGAGCATCACTGAATTGGGTCCTAAGTACCGTTTACATGCGTCTTTTTTTTTTTTTTTTTTCCCCTGTCCTTCCGAGGGGTGTGCATTTAGCTTAACAATTCGTGGGATTACCTTGCATGTTTGAGACCCTGCACCTGAGCCTGTGTTCCTTGCGTGTCCCATTTTTTTTGCCTCATTCTGGAGAGGCTGGGGTGCATGGAGAACACAGGGCTCCACTGTGAAAACCAAAGGGGCAGGAGAGATAAAAAAGGAGGACATCTATCTCGCTGCAGTAGTACCAGGAAACAAATGCAGCATTTCTACCTACGGCTGAGAAAGAGAGAAAGCCAATAACAAAACCGTTATTCAGCTCCGTGCCCTTTACAAATAGGACTGACTTGTTAGTGGACAGCTGCGGCTCAGCCCCCCTCCACACCATTCCAACTTGCTGCCTTTGCCACCCTGCTTTTGGAGATCAACAGCAATTTGCATCTCCATGCATCTCATTTCTCGTTAAGTAAGTTGATTAATTTGGGCGAGGGAAGTTGTCATTCAAAAAACCAGAAATTTCCACTTGCATAATTTCTCCCTTTCAAAATTGGCCGACCTCCTCCCCACGGATCCAGCCCCCACTTCACACCTCTCTTTCTCCGGGTCCCTTTCTCCCCCATTCCCGCTCCCTCCCTCCCTCTCTTTCCCTCTTTCTCCCTGTTGTTTACAAAGGTTTCATTATGTTTTCAACTAATCAGAAAGGCCTACTAATACACAATTAACATGTGACTATAAAAAAATAGCTTCCAGAAGAAGGAAAAGTAATTAAGTAGAGAATGCTTTTCAGTAAGTGCTTGCTTTAACCCATCGTCAGAGAACAGAGTGTAGGTTAGTCCACAATGGATGGAACAGATGCCAAGGGCGAAATGTTAAAAGCAAATAAAAACGGGCATTATTTTCTTTGGGAATAATAACTATCAACGCCACAAAAACGTACATCACATTGCAGTTGTTTATATCTGACCTCCTCCTCTTTCCTACACTTTTCTGAAGTGCCTTTTCTGCCTATTTCATTAAAATAAATACAAAAATAAAGGTATCATTTATTGCACTTTTGCTTCCAAAGTGACAAGAAACCAAGTGTCTTGGTTTCAGTTGGAATAGAGTTCTTTTTCTTCCTAGTAGCCAGTATAGAGCTGTATTTTGGATTTAGAATGAGGATAATGTGGTTAACATACTGATGTTTTAGTTGTTGCTTACCCAAAGTCAAGGATTTTTCTTCTTCCCATGCTGCCCCACCAGTGAGTGGGCTGGGGATGCACAAAAAGCTGGAAGGGGAAACAGCCAGGACAGCTGACCCCAGCTGACCAAAGGGATACTCCATGCCATATGGCCTCATGTTCAGTATATAAATTACAGGGAAAGCTGGCTGGGGGCTGCTGCTTGTCTATAATCTGGCCGTCGTTCTCTTCACAATAAGCAGTGGGTTTATATTCACATCACCTGTTTTTCTTCAGTTTTACTTCTCTCTGTTGTTATTATTTTCATTTTGATTACAATTTTTCTTATTCTTTCATTTCATTTCAATAATTAAACTGTTCTTATCTTAACCCACAAGTTTTCCTACTTTTACCCTCCCAATTCCCCCTCCCATGCCACTGGAAAGGAGTGAGCAAGTGGCTGTGTGGTGCTTAGCTGCCAACAGGGATTAAACTCAGTGACACCAAATAATCACCATCACTATCAAAATAGCACAACACTGTAGTTTATTAAAAAAATTTTACTTCAAAATATTTTAGGCCTGAATGTACACATAAACTAAGCACCTAGAAAAATCTGCAGGAATTCTGCCCAAGTAATGACAAGGGGTGTTGAACCCTTCTCAAGATGTGCTGTGTTATTACAACACATAGGAACTACAGGAAACAGTTTTAAAGGGTGTAGTGTTTGCAACACTTCAGTTATTAACTTTATATCTGTCTGTTGACACTGTCCTCAGGCTGAGAGCTGCCACACAGGTTGGAAGCCTGCGGACAATAGAATATATATGTGTGTATGTATATTGGGGAGGGGGCTTAAATGAAAGTGTTATCTAAATAGATTCAAATTTTTTTTCTTTTTAAATCCAGGGATTGTCAAAATATGTCCAAATGTTCCCTGTGTTCTTTATGCATTCAGTCAACGTCCACAATAAAAATGGTTCCCTTTGGAAAAATATGTATTCCTTTATATGTCTATCCTCGAAGTAGAGTGTTTGGGATATTATCTGTTTCCCTCCCCTATATGAGTTCTAAAGCAAGCAAGACAGTTGTGTAATTTCAAAACCAAATTCTGCAAGGAGCTCAGTATTTTCAGCAAGATATTAAACACTACTTTGGTCCCACTGAAATCAAGTAGGAGCTGAGAGGTGTTGGGAGGAATAGGTCCTTCAAAGTCACAAAGGACTACACGTAGTAACAGCTCCTTTTCCTTATATTCCTCCCCCCCACCCCATGAATTTATATTCCAAACTATGTATCACATACAGAGTATTTTTTACTATCCAAAATCCCATTAGTTTCATTGGCACTTTAGGTAATAAGATTTGCATGGTAAAAATTCCATTTCTATTAGATTGGGTCCATAGGACTCACCAGCCTGATATGATTGTCAGAGGAAAGGGAGGATGTGTGGGTTTGTTACAATATGAGGATTTGTCCACACAGAATTTGGCACCAGTTTAATCAAAAGGACTCAGTTTAACCAGTGCAAACCCCAGTGTAGCCGCTGTTTCTGTCAGCTTAAAACTGGCTGTATCAGGAAATTTCTCACTGTGCATTTATATAGGTATGCTAAAACAGGTCAGCTGAACTGGAGTGGCAATCAGTTTAAATAATCTATGCCCTGAAGTAGTCTGCATCATCTGTCTGGAAGATTCTTTAGCTGAATTAGTGGAAGGAGGTGTCCTTCCACCAGACCCAAATGATGTTTCACACAGAAGAGAGAGATGATGGCCTCCTGGGATGAACCTCAAAAGATCTGTTTCTGGACAGAGTGAAATCAGTGATATTCTATCAGCCAGACTGCTGCTCTTGTTTTTGTAATAAACTAAACCCTCTGGGTCATGCCCACAGGCAGGAACCCATTTTCAGTCATGGCAACCAGCTGAAACTTAGGGAAAAAGTTTGTGAATCAAGGTAGAAAAAAGTTCACAACTAGACCCTGTCCAGACCTCCCAGCTCCTAACAATCAATGATTTAGAGTCTTTCAGTGCCAGGACTCAATCCAGATCAGCATTTTTATAAACCACCCACCAAATCTTCCTGATTTTTCTTTATTTTCCACACCTCTATTTGTTGTGAACAAAAACCTACATCCTTTGTAGGCCTGCTGCCTGATTCAAGGGTTATTAAACAGGGACACTTGCACTGTCAAGTGCAACCTGAGCAGGTCACAGCAGCAGACCATCGCAAGGTACTCCCTAGAGATGGACAGAAAAATCACGGTGTCTGCTTTTACACAATTCTTTCTTTAAGGAAATCCTTACTGATCCCACAGGAGATTGAATGTAACTAACAGCAAATGGAAAACTTTACCATTGGGCACAAGTTAGATACATAGCTCCTTTCTAGACCATCCTTCCCTTAGTTTGTTTGCTCTTGATTTCTGATTGACTAAAGAGTTTCTTGTCCTGTTCCCAGCTTTGTTAAGGCTTAAACAAAGGAGACATATTCACCAAATGCTAGGAGATGGCTTTGTAAGTACTTTTCTGAGTCTTGGCAGTTTTCCACCTCTTAAGAATACTCTATGACCTGAAAATGAGTCATGGTCTGGAATTTTTTTCTAATACTCATTTCACACATAGTTCTGTTACCTATTATTCATGGCTATAGCTCTCATTCTGAAAATACACCTATTTGTAGCATCAGGCTGATACTGAAGTCTCTTTGTCTTCACGGACTTTGAAACCTCACTCCAAACCTTCTGAAAATGGGGCCTGGAAGGGCTGTCACACTACTGAATCATCCCCAATGTTCCTTGACACTTCAATCATAACTCCTCTACCTGCTCTTTATTTAACTTGCTCATATATTTTTAGTTCTTTTCATCTTTCCTTTTGAAAATATCCTGTCAACATTTTAATCACTTTTGTTGTTCTTCTCTGAATTACCTCCAATTTGACAACACCCTCCAATTAGCAAGGTGCACAAAATCATAGACCATCTTGGGTCTTTGTTCTGTGGAAAAAATAGTTTCCCATTTAGTCTTGCTGTGGATCACATTCTGACTTCAAGAACATCTTGGGATGGTGAAACTAAGGACTGAATTTGGCCCATGTACTTAACTGAGAAGTAAGATTATTTTCCACAGTTCTGTGTCAAGGACCCTGGATGAAGAGCCTTCTCTCCTCTACCCCCGAGTCCAGAAGACAGAGCTGGGTGACAGAGAGGTTGATTGACAGCATTCAGTCTGGACTGTTTTGCCTTTATCACTCAGACAGATGTTTAACTCTACACAGAAGTTATTTTCTAACCAAAACATCATGGCATGCCAGATTTACAGAAAAATTATGTATATGATATATAAAACTATATGGGATGCAAAGCAGGAAGAAGGGCCCTGGACCTGCACAAAGCAGACAGCAATCAGGCTGACTTATAGCCAGAATTTGGTTGAAGATTCCAAATAATCATCCAGGAGTGTCTGACAGGGGACAGACAGTGAGGCTAGCAAGGAATTGTTTGCGGATCTCACTGGGGTATAAGAAGTAATGAGATTTAATTGGGCTACTGACAGTATAGGCTAATTATCAGGAGAACATTTCCTAACTCTGAGGCCAGCAAATCCTTGCAAGGAGCCTCAAGACAGCAACATCTCAGATGAGGAGGAGCACTTCAGAGTAGACAATGATAATGTCCCATTGCCAAAGTCAGGCAGCATTATGAAACTGGCATTTTCTGCTTTCTAAATTTATAGTTGTGATTCACAAAAATGAATCGAGTTGATCCAAGCACCTCATTTAGAAACACTGGACTCAGCATGAGCTGCACACACCCCCTCCAACCTCAACAGAGGCTGTGCCTTATGGGAGCCTCAGTGTGCTCTAGAAATGAGTGTTATCAATTTCAGTCTCTGAAAGATCAGGTCAAAACTGTTAATATCTCATCAGTCACGCGAAATGCATCTCCTTTCCAACACACACCTACAGATTTATTATTAGGGTACTTCAACTCTTTTGTATTTTTAAATCAAGCTGATTCACATACTGTAACATTCATTACATAATTAAAAATATATGATGGTAAAAGGTTTTTTCCTAACTCATTAGGAAAAACATATGATATATATTTATAAATTACATATTATCATCTTTTTAAACCTAATGATGTGTGCTGTCTCAGGCAAAATGACCTGTTACTCAGACTAATTGATGCCATTTCATAACTACAAGCATGGGGTATTTTTATCTAAGCTTGGTCAATTGGCTCTATCCATAAAACGTACTTTGGGTTTTGCTGGGAAGGGGGATAGGAGGGAAACAAGATTGAACATTTGAGTCAATATTTATCCCTTTGTCAAGATGGATGAGGAATGGATAAATCTGGTATAAATGCTTTGTCTACTGAACCTGGCAATATGGACTCTGCTCAGCAGACCTATCTAAGTCAACAAATATTCTCCCAATTAACTAACACGGAATTCTAGGTATGAGGCAAACAAAGTCCTGACTGCTGCAGTGAATTGCATGAACTTTCATGAAGACAAAGATTGACTCCTCCAAGAGGTGAGATAAACACTCAAGGTAACTGAAGTGTTGGGAGAAATAATAAAATAATATTGGGGTTGTCGATCCAAAGATATCTGTTTCTAAAGCCACTTTCTCTACCTAAGATCCCCTGCAAATAGTAGCCTTCAATTCTTCCAAGCCCAAATGCACACACGCTTGTTCTCAACTGTACTGTGATGTTAAAATAAAAGAGAAATTGGAGTAATGCATAACCCTTGCCTTACTAAAGACTAAAATGGAAAAGAGGCATGAAAGCACCCCTAATTCTCTAGCCCTCAAAGCATGGAAAGGAACTTGCATCTTTTTACTCCTCAAATCAAAGAGGACCTATATCAAAGTGGTCACTCCTGCTTCAGCCAATGGGTCTGACCTTCCTCAGAGGCAGGGAGCGCTTTGTCACATCCCCTGCAGAGAGTGGGGTTCTCTGAAAACACAAAGCAGCAACTGGTGGAGGCTGGAGCCATATTCCACACAGCTCTACACTGACAGCTCTCCCTCTTTTGGGTACACTGGTGTGTTTGTGCTAGGTTTTGGAGCTGGAATCAGACCAAGCTCTTCTGCACACCTGGGCTGTGTGCTGAGGAAAGGCTGTGGCTGTGGCATACACAGTTCCAGCAGGACAGGCTAGGGCTGGGAAGCAGCATGAGGACAGCAAAAAGTAACTGCCACTGAAGTACTGCCTGTGACAAAGCTACCAGGCTCTGATGGGGGAAGGCAAGTGGTGGGAAGGGTGACATCAGAAAGCTCTCCAAAGAAAAACACTGTGGAGCTCCATTGAAGATACAGGGAATGAGAGATCTGCGTTCTTCCCTTCAAATCTCATTCTGTGAAACACACAGTCCGTTCATATCTTTCCTATTAATTATAAATCCCTCTTTTGCCAATTTCCCCTTTGTTTTGCCTCCTATTATCAAGCTCTCTTATGGAAGCTTCTGTTTAATTTTTCCACCACTGACTACCAGTCAGAAACTAAGCAGACCAAATTTTTGCCCTATTGTAAATCTACCAGAGCCTTTTACTAGAGATAAATGCCCTGCAGATGCAATAGGAAGCAACAGCATGGTATATGGAAAGATCTGATTTTCATTACTAGAAGGATAGACAGTGCAGATATGGGGTGATTATTATATAATCCACATTTCTATAATGGACAAACAGGAGTCAAACTTGTGTACTTCAGTAATAAAGGGTTTACAAATGGACCTCTTCTATTCATGTAAATAGCTTTCCCCATTCTATTAAGATCCATCTACTGTATGGAGCACTGAGCTAACTGGCAATCTTCAATTGCCACCTCGCGTGTCTGCATTGCATAGTACAATTCCTCCTAGATAAATATCTCGGGAGAAGCAGGAAAACAATTAAAACTAGAAGGTAATAAATGATGAAGAAGCCTATGAACAGCGTGCTGGCCCTCTTCCCAGTCTTCATTCATGCATCAAAAAATCCCATAGCTCTGAGTCTTTGAGAGGGCAGCTGGGCAGTAAGGATGTCCACGGTAATATAAATGGGAATTAGATATGATCGAATGTGCTCATTGCATTTTCAACAGCACATGTAATATTCTCCCCCCTTCCCTCCAGTTCCCCCACCTCTCACCCTGCTACCAGAATAGATGACTAATGATCCTGTAACCAAGCAACGGGGCAATTGAAGAGTTTCAAAGTTCCAGTACATGATAATTTAGCTATGATCATCTGGGTGATCGGGCTCTGACTGGACACATCATCCCTGAGTTAAATACTTCTGCTCTCTCCAAATAGTTTTACCCTGGCAAGGGTTTACAAGGATAGGTGGAGGTAGAATTTTGTCCTCAAAGCTTGGCAGCTCTGTTCATTACTTCTGCTGCTCCCTGACACATGCAAGAGGATGATGACCACAGAGGAAATGAAGATGCATCTACTTGACAGTCACCTGAATAGCAGCAATGGAGGCAGCCCAGTTAATACAGCCATTGTGATACTCCATCAGTGATACCCCAATGAGATTTCGTCCCCAGTGAGCAAGTGCTCATACAGAGTACATCAGTAGGTACACTTAGTGCAGTTTAATCCACCACTGTTATTGTAGTTTGGTTTTTTGTTTGGTTTGTTTTTTTGGTTTTTTTTTTTTTGCATAACACAAGGACATTATTTATAAGAATTAAGTCTCTGGAAACATTTTAAAATACCTAAATCTTTTTCATGGGTCTATTCCAACTGCAGTAGTCCTTTCCACTGGGGAATGTATTGTGAGATAATTGATTTTGATGCCACCACGTGTGCCCTTGCTTTAGACTCAGGACACATAACTCACGTGGGTCAATTATCTCATAGTACAATCCCCAGTGGCAAAGTCTATGGCTTAAAAAGATCCTATGCTAGAAAAAGTATACCATTATCACTGGCTGGCATTTGTTTCTAAAGAAAAATGTATTGGTAAAATTGTTTATTGCTGGCCCACATATACATGCAGATAGATGTGCGTGTATAAAATATATATTGGATATAAAAGGAATATGTTAAATGTATATCTATTTGTACACATATGTCTGTACCTCTCACCACTACAGTATCTTTGATGTAGATGTAGAAAAGTATAATCAGGATTTTTAACTCTTGCCTTGCAAAAAGAGTGTCTCTCATAAGGACATTCAGCTCTAGTCATTTGAGTAAACAAGGCAAATATCTGTAAAAGAAATGCATCCCAGATTCTGCTAATTGTTTTTAAACTCTGAGCTTTATTAAGCCTTCTCAAATCCTAGACTATCCTGATAATACTGAGTTAGCATTCACGTATCATCCATTATTGCCAACTAGCCACCACAGTTGAAAACTATTAGTAATTAAATGTAACTCTATTACATTGAACCAAGATTAAGTTTTCTGGCTGATCATTGAATGGGGGTGGTCAGACATGCATCTGTACATCTCCATTTAGCCACAGACCCAAAAGAATGTGGCAGTATTCTAAAGAAAATTAGTCATAGGTAACTAAACCCCCCACAAAAGACTTGGCAAGCCACGCTAAGATCACACTGCCAAATTCCAAGGGAGTGAGTGCTTTCCAATCCTCAGCAAGTATAGAGGCTAGACTCTTTGGTGACATAGAGTTTAAATCAGTATCAGGTAGGGAATTTGTGCAAACAGTGGCATCTTTACCAGTTTGGGATTCTAGGCTGAGCAGTAAAAGGTAGCTTGCAGATAAGGAGATATGGAAGGAAAATCAGTTAGCTGGAAAACATCACATTCCTTTTCTTTAGCCCAGCTCCTTGGTGCCTCTCCATAAGCAAGCACATTCGGGTTCCAACCTCAGGTTTTAAGTTACATTCAATTTCTGACCCCAGGTGAATGTTGAAAGTATTCACATCTTGTCACTTACAACTCCATTGTTTTTTACCACCTTAAACCCACAAAATATAGCCTCAGCTATTTGAATACCAAACCTCAAGTCAATGTCAGACCCAGTGAGAGATTTGCCAGAGGGACTGAGATCTGCTTAAAGTAAAGACAGCAGAAGAAATTAGGAAAACTATCTTGGGAATGTGCATCAGAGGGACACTTTAAAGCTAAATGAGACCTATCTCCCTTTTCAAAGTCAGGCTGAAAAACAGAGTTTCAAATAAGAAAACATACACTTTGGGAAATTAAGAGGTTAGTGCAGATGGAGTTTTTAATCACTGCTTCTTAATGTAGGTTTATTGGCCACTTTTAAGTAGAGAAAAGAATGCTTAGCAGAAATCATCTCCAGCACGAAGAGCTTCAACTATTAACAACCTCTTCAGGGTGAATAATTACAATCAATAAATTCACCTTCTTCGTCCATGTTAGAATTACTGTGGCTATGAATAGTGTAAATAAGGTGCAGGGATTTGGGTAGTAACCCTGCTTACCACACTGGTCTCTCTGAACTTATATCTCATTGTATTGAGCAGTAATTTACAAAACTAGAGAGATTTTTTTTTAATTGTTAAAAAAAATAAATAAAAACACAAAACCAAATTAAAACTCCCTCCAGATCTTGTGAACTACAAGAGTGAAGGAGGTCAGGTCCTCCTGGAGGATGATGTTTAATAAAACTAGAAAGAAAACAAGAAGGGTAAAAAGAACACTACACAAGAGTGTTCAAGAGCAGAGAACAGAGCACAGCACAGCTGTCAAAGCACTGCCCATTCTCTTCCTTGCTGAGGCACTAACTCCAAACAGTTTGCTGCAGCAAAGAAGTAGATTTAATGAGACAACAGGGTGGGCAGGGCTGTGGTGGCAGGAGGCCTGGCAGACCGTGTGACATGGCACACAGCACCCATGCCAGGAGCACAAGAGCTCCCACCTCCTTACAGGGTGCTGATCCCCTGCTCCCCAGAGAGGTGCCAGTCCCACAGCAGCCATGCAAGCAGCAGAGCCACCCACTCCTGCTCTCCCTCTACCCTTTCTCCTCTGAGGCAAACCCTGGGAAGGGTGCTTGGTGCTCCAGAGCTAGTCTGGTGCTGGAAATGCTGGAGTGGGCTAAAGCAGAAGAGGAATGGAGGATGCTCTGTGGTTCACGCAGTGGTGTTGGGAGGTGCCTCATTCCTGTCTTACAAAAACCAGTTGGAAGCTTCCACAGATGTTGACTGTGCTCCCTAAAACAGGTCACTGATAGTCAGAAAGACCCCTTCCTAAAAGGACTCCTTGGCAGGAGCCAGGGTAAAAAACTCAAGTCCAGAGAGCCCAGGGCAAATCACTGGGAAGTTTCAATACCTCTGGTTTTGACCCAAAATGTGCCCTCCTAAGTGTCAAGAGGGGTGACCAGCATGTCCTATGTTTACTAATATGATTTCTGCTTGATTTACAAAGCTCTCAGTCTCTCTGAGCAGGTTCTGCAGTCGTGCACGCTGCACTTGGAACGCTGCAGGCCCATCAATTCAGCCTGACTCAAATCCTCACTCTGGAGTGATGCTTTGCACCGGGCTATTGTCCACAAACCATTATTTGTCGAAAAACAAACAAAAGGAGAACATTGGAGATACTTTTACATTATACTTTTCTGATTCCTGAAAATGTGAGATAATGAATAAAAATGTTCATTACAGAATTATTCACTTTTCTTTGTGATTCACGTCCCAGTAATTACCGTGACCAGCCTAATAAAAACTGCTACAAAACGAAGGTCAACTAGCAGTTAGAAGTGTTCATTTTCATTTCAATGTATTCATCTCTGGCTCCTAATGGCCTCATTTTCTCCTATGCTCTTTAATAAATACCACTGAATTACAGGTTAAATAGCTAAATTAAATTATTGCAATTACAGCATGCGGAGCACTGAAACTGGTTTACCTTTCCCAGTTCAATTAGAGGGGAAGTTTCAACAGCCTGAGACTCCTGATTGCTGTCAATATTCTGAATCACTAGGAATCCTTACTAAAGGCCAGGTTATTTGGTTACAGACTGGGTAATTTCCACACCCCTCTTCCCTCCTGTATAAAAAGGAATGACTTGAGTGCTCTCAGCTATAACAAAATGAGGCAATCAAAGTATTTTGGGGGAAAGTAACCGCAATGCATAATTGATTCTTTTTGACTGAAGAGAAGGAAGTCTTGAAGTGTCTCAGGCTGAAGGAGAGTATATGAAATGACAACCTCCTTCCTCTAAAGCAGAGGCAAGTACATTTTAATAAATATGAATGCTTAACCTGCCATCGGCCCACAATTATTTTACATGTACAAATTAAAGATGTTCTTCATTATTTAAATATATTCTAGCATTTGTTGATGTTGCCCCTTCCACAGGCTTAATTATTTAACATCCCTTTATAAGAATGAATATCTTAATAATAAGGACTGTTGGAATATAAATTTTAAAAATATAAAAAGGTTTCTTTCCAAAAGATCCCAGAGCATGCAGCGATATTTGTTGTGGAAGAGCTCCCCCTTACTTCTTCACTCTCATCTTTGCAAAAAGCACCAAAAAAAGCTATCAAGAATGGGGGATTCTTTGCTGCAATGATAACAGGACATGAAACACAGGCACTCTCAAATACAGTTAGAACGAGAGACTGAAATATTTTGACTGCTCTGTGCTATTGCTATTTCTAGCATCAAGGGAGAGGGGATCTCTTTGTCTTTCACCAAAATCCACATGTTCAAAGCCACATGTTCTGTACTGCACTTAAACAGAGAAATTATACTGTCACTGGGAGAAAAGTGACCTGGACTATGCAGGTAAAACACTCTACAGGCTTGGATTATTTCTTCTTCAGATACCTACAGGAAGTAGCAAGAAAGGGAATTACTTTGTGCCAAGTTGAGGAGCCACATTAAAACATCTCTACAGCCAAAGTGAAAATATATAAACTCATTAAGGTAATTGGAAGCATACACAAAATCCTGTTATTTTATTATCTCATCTTTGAGATGTTTTGCCATTACAAGAATTTAATTCCCGGTAATCAACTGGATGTAAGCAAGAACAGAAAACAGCCAAAACACTGAAATGAAGTTGGAAATTATTATGAATGTTAAAGAAGAGGACACTGATAGGGGCACAGCTGTGAATTAAAAATGCTACTGAGTCCTTGCATGTGCCACATCAAGGGTATGCAATATTAATATCATTTTGCCAAATGGATTTTAGGCTGGGATTTTCTTGCATGTGGATCCTGCTGCAGTTAACCTTAATGAGCCACAATATTACAATGGTGAGTATTCTCAGTAGTTTGAGCAGAACTGTATCCTACTGTATTTTCTACAAAATATAACCCACACTTCTCATGAATTTGGGTAGAGAGACAGATTCCCCATGTGAATTACCAAGAGAAGATCAAACTGCCAGCAAAGTAACCTACAGCATGGGATCCTGAATGCACGTTACAGCAATGCACGAGTTAATTAGTGGCAGCACCCAGGGCCCTGAAGGAAAGCACAGTACAGTGTGTGAGTGACTCAGCAAAGACAGAAACACAAGTAGAGGGAAAGAATTACCAGGATCACTTCAAAGTCCTGAGTAAAGAGTACAAAAGGGCTCAGTGCTCCTGTGAGTAGAGGAAGACAAGAGGAGTTCTGAAGGTGTGAATTTCTCCGATTCATCCCTCTAAGCAATCTTGAAAGGTTTGTTTCTCCACCCACCCTTCCTCAACCTGAGAGCAGGGTTCAGTTCACATACAACCTTGTGAACTGGACCCTGCAGGGCTTCAACAGTTCTAGACAAAACTGTAGCAATGGAAATGAAATGAGTGTTTTGTGATAGCTGACAAACTAGGTTACCTCCCTCCAACTGTGAAGTGCATCCACCCTACGAGGTATGTTTCCACCACTTTCCACACAGATCTAAGAGGGCATCCTAACACCCCAGGGCTGAGTGACCCATGTCCGGACTTTCATATCTTATTTGTAACCTAGCTGGGATACTCAGGACATGGAAGAGACAGTTGGAAGGCTTTTCTTATGTCTATCATGTTTAAAAACCTCTTTGATGATAACTGTACCAGCCAAACAATTTAGTCAACATGTAAAGCCCACTTCTTCTCACAGAGCCCCACAGATCCTGTCTTACAGATCTGACACGGTTAAAGTTAAAACAAGTTAGAAGACAACAAACTAGAGCTGCTCAGAACATTTTTACCAAAGATTCTTGACAGCTAATATGACCTGTGTTAAGAGCTGAGTTTCAGTGAAGTTTCATCAGAAAGACTGAGAGAGTTGCTAACTGGTGCTGAGCCTCATGTTCAACTCCTCGTGTCAGACTACAAACCGTGTGAGAGAAAAATGCTGAAATATTATTGGTACTCACCCAGAAATCATCAGATATAAAATACCGTGTGTTTGCCTAACAAACTGAGAACAAAGCTTAATTTCTCAGAAATCTCTACATTTGAGTTTCATTCCAGTAGAAAAAAAACCCCACAATTTCAGACCTTTATAATTTTGCAAAATGAACATTTGTTATTTTCAATTCTTAGGATGCAAATCCTTATGAAAAACCTACAGAAGTCACCAAGAACTTTCTGGTGGGTTTAGCAGACCACAGTTTCATACATAGATCATGTGGGGTTTTTTGAGACCACTAGTGCAGGTACCTGAAAAAGTGAAAGAAGATTAATTTTTCTGGGCAATTTCAAGCTTTTATATCACTATGAAGTTCAGGTTTGCACAGCGAGAAGCCAAGGAAAGAATATTAATGAATTAGTAACAGATAGGAAACATAAAAAATATATCTACAATTCCTCGAATTACAGAGACCAATCAAAGCTCAGACAACTTGGAAACATGAGCTAACACCAATTTCTTTTTTACTCTTTGCTTTTACTCAGCAAAGCAAAGTTTGTACCCTGTAGGGTGAAACTTTTATTATACTCCCTAGGGAAGAAGCACCAGCTTGCTGAAGTCACTTGTTCGCTTCTGGCTAAATCACCACTCCCTCCTTCAAGGTGAGGAGAGAGGGCAGTATCACCATAAAGCACTATCGAGATCCCAACAACTTCAAGAGACTCCAAACCAGCCTCTCAGGGCCAGTGGTAAACTGCTTTGCCTGAGGGAGGGTAGCAATAAAATCTGGAGATTTCTTCAGGGCTGACAACTGTATCACTGCAGTCAGATGCAATTACAGAGCTGGAGCAGCCAGCAGGAAAGGGGGTTGACAGTGACCAAGAAGGTGGAAAGGCCTGGGAGAAAGCAGACCAAACATTAGTAATGCAAAGTCAGTGCCTACATTGCTAAATCCATGCGTTACACAAAGGACCTCCTTTGGCAGCCACTACTAAAGATGACTAACATTTGCTCATGCTGACTTCAACGAAAATTAAGTGCCTGAGAAACTGCTACCTAGGGTGAGGAAGGGTACATCTACATGGTACCTGGCAGGCTGACAAAGGCTCACCCTGCCTGCACTCCAGCCTGGCCAGGCACAAGGCAGCACCAATGCAGAGGACCTGTAGCTGTGGTTAGCACAAGCCCAACCTGAGGTAACCAGCCCTGCAGAGAAGCGGGGCTGGGGCTCCACATCCTCGCTCCGGCAGCTGCACCGCTTCCGCTGCAGCTTGGCTCCCATCCAGTTGGCTTGAAGCATGGGCAGAGCAAGCTCATGTCTGCTTGCAAAATACTGCTCACACCTACCTTCACACAGACCTGACTTTCGCCCAGGAGGCTGAAGAAATGAAGAAAACTCACATAAAGCGGCCATTATGGATTCTTGGCTTCTTCAAAACCTGGAGACTCACACTCTAGAGCCAACCCTAGTTTGCCTTCTTAGCAGGCTCCAGGTATTAAATACTTAATCTCAACAAAATACAATTAATTGCATTTAAATCTTTCAGGTCCCCTCTTCTTTTTTTCAAAAATGTATTTCACATGTTCTCAATTACAGTAAAAGTTAAAACCCACTATTTGATCCAAAATGCTCCAGTATGTCCATGCCTAAGCAAGAATTGTAGATGTATGTCTGTCAAGCATTTCAATTCTGACTACCTTGGGCCAAAATACTCTTACCTTCTGCAAGATAATTTGATGACTGCTGACCTGGATTATGGGCCTAATCCAAACCCAAAGCAAACCACTTTCAACAGTAAATTCATTTTGTGTCTTTTGTTCATGTAGCAACGTGACCAGACCAGATTTCTAGAGGCTGGGAACTTATTAACCAAGTTTATGCCCAAGCCCTTTGTTTTTTTCCTGCCCATAAAATGGTCATACGCACCTGTGAGGGCTGATTAGGAGAAACCACAAAGATGAACTATGCTACACAATCTCAGGCAAGTTGCAGCATTTTTAAGGATTATCACTCCACTTCTAAACCACTAAAATTCTATACTTCAGAGAGCAGAGCAATCAAGAAGCACTACACTTTCTGACCCATACATAGCCTAAACCCTTAGAAATCTACATGTTAACGTGATGACCAATATAAATAACAAAGCTGGACACTTTATCCTGGTGCTTTCCAATCAAACCAGATCGTTACACTCCTTTCCAAAAATAATGACTAACGAAATGACTAAGAGGGATGGGTAACTGAAAAGAAGAGGCTGCAGGAATGACACAATACTGTGAAGTATTAATTCTGTCAGGAACCTGGCGCTGCTCAAGTATTTTTTTTCCTTTCTCTTTGGGAGCACAATGCTAACCCAGACTGGTCATTTTATTGCATAGGAGAGGGGAATTCCTCCTTGCAGAAGGAACCTCAGGATCACAAAGGAAAAAGTAAAGTAATTAAAGGGAGAAACAAAATGTTAAAGCAAGCCTGTGCATTAGAACTTAAAGTAGGACTCAGAAAGGTGGCAAATGACAACTGCATCAGAATCTTCTCTGGCTGCTTATGGTATTAAGATGTAAGTGAGAGAAGTGAGACAAGAGCATGGCAATTGCAAAAATGAATGGACTGTGCCAGACTTTCTTTTGCTATCCTTGCCAAAATGCCCTGTTGTCTCCTCAAAAACAGCTTAATGGCAGTCAGGGAGCAAGCAACCTGACCTAAATGCTTACTGAATCAATAGCAACTGATTCTCCTGATAACTTCCACGGACTTCATCTATATCCTGCCCTGAAAGAGTTCATTTATTCCCTCACTCTTTGATCATATTTCTTCTTAGAGTGGATCTCCATGGGTTCAATTTCTCTGAACATACAAGTCTCTTCACAATAATCCTGTTTAGGTTCTTGCACTGCTTGCTTTATCCACAAAACTGTTTGCCTGAGACTTAGCCTTACTCATCCCCACTGCAGCCACAGGTCACAGGGAAATGGTGTGGTGGGGGCAGCAGCAAGAAAACACAGTTTCCACTGTCTTCCTAGTTCATCCCGTGAACTACAAAACTACCCCTAATCTAATGACTTGGATTTCATTGTTTATTGTTTGCTCACTCTTCAAATTAGAAGTGCTCTGGACTCCTTGGAATTAAAAGTTCTAGCTAAGTACTTGCTGCTGTTGTTGTTGGTATCATTAAGATTATTCACAAATAGAAGTGTCAAGGTAGATTCAGAACAAGTTCTTCTGAGGGCCGTATACCTTCCAGGCATCCATCCATGCTGTTACATAGTATTAAGGTGTGAACAGGGAAAACCATGTACCCAGTCAGTGCTGTGTTTAAGTGGCCTGCCAATTCCAGCTAATCACCAAGTTATTTACTTCCAGTTTATTAGGCTGAAACTGCCACTAGCTGTTGGCAGCCTCTAATATGTACGTCTCACTTTCGTGGGGTCTCTTCAAGCACTGCCGTAATAAAAAAGCCATTTCTTCCAGTTTCAGATGCAAGAATTAACACACAAAGCACCTCACAAGGCCAAGGCAAATTCTGATCTCAGTTACAAATGTGCAACCCCATTGATTTCCAGTGGCTTAATTTGCAATGGTCTTGAGCTGCTATACCTGAGAGCACAATTTCATCCACTGTTTTCACAGAGAGGAGTAACAGCAGTAGCTCTTATGTATTTGTGGGTATTTTAAACACAGTAACAGTTGGATAAACATCAATCACTATCAATGGCCCTCAGACTGATTTACATCACATCCCTGGACGAGCAATTCATCAAAAATTAGCCTAAATTATTTGCATTCATTTTATATACTTCAGTAGCTTTTTATTATTTTAGTATTTGAGCAGCTCAGAAACTTCCATATCTTTTCCCTCATAATATTCCCATCCGAGAGTGAAGAGCTGGAATTCCTTACTGAAGTGGGAGGCTTTTCATGGAGAAATTAAAGAACTTTTCCAAGATCACAGGGAAAATTCAACAGAGGCTTGGATTTAGATTTCCCAAATCATAGGGAATAGGACAGGAAATGCAAGAATCTTCTTCTCTTATCAATGCTTTTCACTGGATAACAATAAAAGCATACATTAAATTCTCGAATTCTCTCACAATATTTTTAAACTTGGATTTTCCTGTTTTAACTAGATACAGGGTCCTTACACTGGGATCACTGGGGATCCCTAGACAAGAATGTTATATTTTCTTTCACCTGTAAAGAGAGCCTGTTGTTGGTCTCCTAAAGCTGCTTTTTCCAAGGAACACTCCCTGTGCGGTGTTTTCCTTTGATTTTAGATGCATGATTAAACCTTACAGCCATACCTGCAGTTGTGTAAGGCCAACAGAGTATTTGTCCATGCAGAGCAAACATGAGATTCCTGATGCTAAGCCTGAGGTGTGCACTGAGTTATAAGCACCACGTGAAGTTCCCAAACCCATTACACCTTCCCACTGCCAACATGAGGGAGTTCCACAATTTGCCCAGGGCCAGGCACACCTTTATTCAGAGGAAAACCTGCTAAGAAGCAGCCAGAGAAAACCAATACTTACTCATAACACATGTGTGCTTGCTCAAGTGACCACTTCCAGAAACAATAAAATACTGCAGACAAGCCCTGTCCTGCAAAAATTACACACTCATTGCTCTTTCTGCAGGCTGAGTTCATTGTAATGAGGAAACTCACCATGTTATAAAAGATATCTCCCTTTAAACATTTTCTCAAAGATATTTTCTCCTACTCCATGTAAAGATGTAGGAGCAACTAGACAGAAGAACAGATAAAAATAAATTGCAAGATATATTGCTGACTGCATGGTCATCTGTGCCCCATCTCTTGACTTCAGTTCTGACTTCTCCACAGAAATTAAGTTTGCCATGCACTACAGGCTGACCAATAATTATATCAGCTACATGAATAACTCACCAGCTTAATTTAGGATAGTCATATTTGCACCAATTCTATTTCCTCCCTATAAGAAAATAAAAGCTAAGAAGAGGGTGGAGTAAGAGAAGTTAAGGAAGATGAAAAGCAGATTTTGGGTTTTATCAGCTTGAAAATATTTCCTAATAGGGAGAGAGTCACCATTTACTTTATTTTGGTCCACTTTCTGATTTCCAGTCATTTTGTGAGTGATATCTTGATATCATAGCACAGTCAGGTAAATATATAGGTCAGGGAAAATCATCCAGAACAATCTGAATAGCTAGGTTTTACACCAGTAAATAGTTGCTTTAACTGAAAAGTCTCACCACTCAGATCAGTACTGTCTTTAACAAAAAATAAATTATATTTGGAATTATAGTTTTTATAGTTACACTCCAATGAAAACAAAAGCTTGAAAAAACAGTGCCTTCTCTGTTCTCGCCTTGCTGCTGTATGTAGAGCCCCACTGAGGTTCCAGAGGAACAGACCACCAATAGCAAAGACACCAGTATCAGCTTTGGTTTGGTTTTGTCAGGTGTTGTTTATCAGGGGTTGAGTTAACTTCAGAATCAGCACTGTGCATGCAATGCACTAGAAACTGAACTTACCAGCCCTTGGACAATATACCAACACTACTCCCTGAGTGAAAACTCAGAGACAAAGTCCTTCTTGTCATCCATTCACAGTGCCTTCCCCTGAACTGAAGCTTGTCAAGTACTTCTGACAATTTGAGGATAACACTGTCTTGCGTATAGATATTCCACAAGCAGAGAAAAACCGACCTGGGATATTTTATTTGCTACTGTTCACTCTGCTCATGATAGGTGTGTGACTCTGAACTGTGTTTGGCATCTAACATCTCTCTTTTGATAGATAGCAGTCTCTCAGCAGCTTGCTGTCTGAGCCAGTGCAAGGAATGCGTAGCACACGTTCATCAAACTAACATCTGCTTTCAGTTCTCATTTATAGATATGGAATCCTTTCAACTGGACATTAATCTTTCTCTACAGCAGCAATTAGGTACTTGAGACAGATCAGAACAAATCAAATTAGCCTTATTTATTAAACAAAAAAAATCCTAAGGAGTAAACAAAAAGCATAGCAGACCATCCTATGTGCGTCAACATAAAAAGAAGATTAAGATACTGACACATAGGAGTCTAAAAGCTTTCAGGCGCTATTTTCAAAGTCTCAACTGTAACCAAATAGCAGAGGGTTCTACTGCAGAATGCCTCATGGATTATTTTAGCAATAAGGTATAAGTGAAAGGATTATCATGAATGTAATGTTTCCCTTCCAAAAATTCTAAGAATGCAAAAATTAGTCTCATGTGCACTGCATGACTCATGTTTTTAATGTTGGAGCTTCATTTTCACTCATGAAGAATTCAAGCACAGGGAAATGTTACCACAGAAATTCTCATTCAATTGACAAAGGAAAATCTTTCTTTTGCTACAGTTAAACACAGCCTAAAAATTGCATCTTTAGAGAGACTGGCTTGGTTCAGCTTCAGGCAATGGACATCGTGCACACGAAGAAGAGACATCCCTGACGGATCAAATGGATTACCCTGAAGAGCTCAAATTCTACAGATTTGGTTAAAACCAAGCAGAGCAGCTTCTTCTTGCTGGGTTTCCCCAGCTTAACATGGCAGATAGCTTTAAGCAAGCAAGGTGGGCAACCCAGCCACATTTGCATGGAAATTAGTAGCAAAACATTTGTAAGTCACAAGATGAATGGACTGATCATGAGGAAGGTGCACAGCTATCCACCAAGCACCTGATACTCTCTCCCTCTTTCCTTAATCTGCTTTTTTCCAAAAGTCACTTTTATTTTTTGCTAAGGAAACATTTCAACATATTCATTAGAGAAAACTAGCACAGCCTAAGTGAAGAACAGTTCCCACCATCTAGATTACATGTCTCAGCAGCATTCCGGGGTTGGCTTTTACAATGGGAGCTAAATGTTAAGCAGATGAGAAGTTTCATAAAAGAATATATTGGAGAACAGGAAACCGGGTTTTGCCATCCAAAACCAAAATGATCCTCACCTGCTATTGCCATAGATCGTAAAGCTGATCATCTGCTCTCATCCAGAAAGCCCCATCCCACGCTGGGCTGCCTTTGCTGCTGGAGAGCACTAGGGTGGGACAAGCAGGTCTGGAGGAAATGTGATTCTGCTGCACGCCTTGAAAAGCTGTGCTGCTTTATCGCCTTTGTTCTCAGCATCTGTTCAGGGTATCCATGGGTGGGATGCATGGGAAGGAGGAAGACACTTTTTCCATTGAACCATCCAGCCTCTCTTTCAATATCCAGATCCACTCATGCTGATCCTTCAATCTCCCTTTTCCAACTCTACATACACCTGACTAATAACAGCAGAGATACCATCTGGGGTTAGCTCATTACATGTTTATTACTCCTTTGTTTATTTCTTCATAAATATAAACTGTTGCTACCTGTGCAAGTCTGTGCATCTAGCCCAGTTCTGGTGAGCCTTAAAAGCCCCAAATTGAAAATAGCCTAAAGATGTGAGAAATCACAGCTAGCATCACCGCCAGTTAGCCAAGGTATGGAGAGAGAATCAGTGCAGCATGCAATATGTAGGGTTGGGTTTATATTTAAGATTTCCTGGCTCGAAGGTACCGTGTTAGCTGGTTAGATGTGGTTATAAATGGAAGCACCTGCTGACATTAATCACGGTAATTTGGCAATGTGGCTACCAATGCAAAATTTCGAAAGGGACAGGCACCTTGAAAACCTAAGTCCAGTTTATCATTGGCCAGATCAATTCTCTGTCAGAGAAAATAACCTTTCCTCTGCATGCAAATGTAGATCTGAGGAAGAGAGGGAGGAAGGGACCATGTTTTTTATTTGATTGGATTTTTCATTTGGTTCAATGTAACTTTAAGAAATATTAATCTGCTCCTTCATTTAATTTCATCTGTACCACTGGCCAAGAGAAATGCACTAATTTATAAGTTGAAGCAAGCCTTGAGATAATGTCACCCACCATTCATCCAAATTTGTCACTAGCATCCCATTAAAGCCATAATTATTTTTTAATTAAAACTAAGGAAGCTGGCATGTGTGTGCCTACTTTATACATCTGTTATGGGTTAAAATAGCTTTTAAAAAATGTTTCTTTAGACCGCAGTCTTTTGTGGCCATGGCCTATGCCAAAGAAAACGCAAACTTGCTTATTTTCTCCATGGGGCGCAACACTGCCTATGTGTGCCTGAACAGATTCGACTGGCCGTGAAAAGAATTCTAAATAAAACACAAACATGGAATTTGGCAACGCCACAGAAGCAAGCTTAAGACTAATTCCAGCATGCGGACGGCTCTCACACAGCAAGTCTGGCTCCACTATAAATGAAACCAGGCTCTGTAAAATCGCCAGTAAAGTTTGAGTTAGGATTTAAAGAGACAGCACTCTTATTCCAAGGTTTGAAGAGGAAAAACACACACGTGCACGCACACACACATACCCCAGCTTATTAAGGAAATTCATGCTGGCTCAGTAAGTCTGTACATTGCAAACTGTGTTTATTTTCAGCAGTCATTTCCATTTTAAAAAATGTGAAGTTAAAAAAAAAAAAGCACTAAAAAGAACAATTTCACTTTGGACTTGTGTTTTAGAAAAAAAGTGTTGTAATTATGATTTCTGGGACCACTGGCAGTGACAGCAATGAATGAAAGACCTACCTGATGGAAAAATTGAAATGTAAAATAAGAACGAAATGTGAATGTCTCGGGCAGAGCAGGGGAAGGGAAAGGTGCAGATGGGCAAAAGCTCTATGGACAGGGTGGCCTGGGACAGAGCATCCTGTTCCCATCAGACAGCCAGCAAGCAGGATGGTGACTCACTGAGACTTGCTGGGAGGGAGCTATATGCAATACAGCTCCATGCTGCTGTGTAGATGGAGAAATCTAACCCTGGGGCAATGAAATCCCCTGGGAAATACCTCCCCAGCAGTGCCAGCCAGTCCCAGAGAGCAAAGACATCTGTGAAGAAAGAGTGAGGAGAAAGTGAAAAACAGCTTTCACTCATTTTTACCTATTAAGGAGAATACAAATTTAAGAAATCTCAGTTTAGAGATTTTAGAGACACAGCCTGACAAACTTAGACAGAAAGGGCAGGGAGCAAATTATTTAAGCAGTGATGGTACTGTCTCCCACACTCTTGCTCTCCCTCAAAGCTCTGGATTGTACCAGGTCACTGAATTAAAATTGTATCTCAAGTGCCCACCTCAAACCCTAACCACTGGGGTTTTTCTCAGAAAGGAAGAGCAGAAGGGAAGATTTGCTGGCTAGAGAGCTCTAAATATGGGAAGAGCTCAGACATTTCTGAGTGTGCTCAACTGCACTAATGGACGGTGACAGTGGTGATAGAGGCAGGGGCAGCACGGATGCAGCTTTTGCAGCACTCTTCATGGAAAATGGGCAAGGAAAGTGTAAAGAAAATTAGGAAGGAGTTTAAAGCAATCTCACAGGATCGTTTTACAACTATTCTATGTATCTATTGATAATGATAGTGAAGTGTTTGGCTTCAGTAGACTATCGAGCTTTTAAAAGTCTACCTCAAATTTACAGTGGAGGAATTAGTTCCATTTGAAGAGAAAACAATAAAAATAGAGAAAGATTGATGTTTTTTGAATTAGGTTTTACAGGAAGGTAAAGTTACTCACTGTATGTCCACAATGGTCCTGGTTCCCAGTTTAATCAACAGTTCACACAGTTTTTATAAAGGATTTGATTAACCAATCCGTAAACACTAAGATCTAATTTTTAGACATACTTTATGTTATAAGCCTGTCTGTGCCATAATAAATTAACTTACTCTCTCCCTATTCAAACAGAAGGGATGAAAAAATTACCCAAAACTCTGTTAGAAGATGCAAACTGAAAAAAAATAATTCCCCTGCAGGCAGAAGGCACTGGTGCTATTCTGAGGTCTTATTATGAGATTCCATGAATTTTTGGTTTTTACTCTCACTGCCACGGATAGTTTTAAATTATATGTATTTCCCAACTCTTACTTAAATCTCTGTGAATCCTGGAATTCTACAGACTGTGTTCACTGCTGGCAGAATAGTATTACACCACTGAACTCAGAAAACTCCTCACAGGAAGATGCTCAGGCAAGCATCCCTAGGCAGCCCCTAACCCATCTCTCAGTGCAATGTTGCCGTGGTACAGCTCACCCTGGGAGCTCCACGTTTGTTACACAGCCATGGAAGAGATGGAAGCATCAGGTTTAGATCTGTGTCTCACGTGAAGTAATCTGGGTCAATACAGGACATGTAAGGAGACAGCCTGACACACAGGAAGGATGGGATGCTCTTCTCACATTGCCAAGGGGATGTACTGAAAATAAAACATTTACACTTGGCTTCAAATAGCCAGGTGACGTTTAAACAAGAAGTAAAGCTGCAGGTATGCTGTGCAAACTAGCTCTTCTCTAACCAGAGGCCCTTTATTTTAATAGCAAAGACGGTAATTTAGAAAGCACTGTTTCATAGCACAATTCCAGTGACTGTCTCCCCATCTCCTTGCTTAGTGCCTGCATTAACCTCATTCCTGAAGTCCCAGGACCTCTGACTCATACAGCTGAATTCATAAAAAATGCAAGCCTTTGCTGTGTGGGAGTTTTGCCTGCTTCCTTCCAAATGCATGTTTTAGTGTCTCATTGAACCTGGCTTACCCAACCTGTGCTATGGCAAGTTACATTAGCTGGAATGAAGGCCCAGAGAAATGGCTTGATTAAAGGCAAAACCAAGAGGACAATAAAGATACAAAAGGCAAGTACCATACACTAGCCTACCAGATTTCTGTATGTACTGCAAAAATGCTTGGAAAAAGCCTGTCCAAAAGAAGGCAAATGGCATAAAAAAGTATGTTGCTAACAGTTGCTCAGCTGTTTGCTGCTCAGTGGAAAGAAGGACCAACATGCAGAACACAGGAACCCAGTTGGGCACACATGAGATGCATCAGCATGGCTTCTTTCCCATTCTGAACATAAAGCATCCCATCTGAGCATAGAGCCCTTCCTTTCATCTATTTTTATGAAGCTCAGAAAACAAAAAGAGCAGAGGTCCTCTGAACTAGCTCTGGCAGGACACATGGTAATTTTTTTTGCAGTTCTCTGACCTAAACCTGAGCCCACCCCAGAAATAAGTGATCCAATTCTTTTAAAACAAATGAAATAAAATTAAGTGATTTCACTACAAAATGTACAACACCTCATTGCTCCCTCCACCTTTCCTACTCTGGCTTGTGAACTTAAGAGCAATTCTCATCTCAACTACCTACACCATACACCATAGCTTGCCCTACTTCCTTTGACACTGAACATTATATTTGTGCACGAGAGATTTATATCTGTTCTCACAAACTGAACAGGCCAATTCACTTCCTGGCTCAGATACACAAACACATCCGCAAGAATCTGACAGAAAATGAGAAGAAAAGTGATGACAAAAAGCTACTGCTGAAGGGGCAGGAGGAAACTCCATCCTGAATATGCCAGGTGAGGCTGCACAAGTGAACTGTTTAGCATATGTTATGTACAAATGAATGGCAATTTGCTGAGAGAAAGAAAGAATAATTGCAAACATTTATGCCTTCTGCACATGTATTTAAAAAAAAAAAAAAAACAGCTTTTAGGAAGCTGGTGCATTGCCCAACCCAAAGGCAAGGCACCTGACAAGCACTACCCCTAATTTTTCTCGCTTTTTAGGTGATTGCTTCCTTCCCTCTCTTCCTGCAGTTGATTTCTTCTCTTTTTAGGAAGTGTTCACCAAGAGGCATTCAACTCTCTGAAAATGGATGGGAAAACAGTGGCAGCAGGGAAGAGGCTGATCCCACCCTGTAAGCCATCCCTGGTGATTACTCTGCTGCAGAAACATGAAAGCCTTTCCCGTCCCTTTGCTGAGCATGGATACACACCACGCTACCACTTCCAAAAGAGGTCTGCTCCTCCTTCAGTCAGCCAAGGTGTTTCTGGATATAATGGCTGCTGAGAGTCATGATGGTGCCCAAACCTCTCCTACTGTGCCTGATTAGAGTCTTTACTTATGCTGGTGTCTTGTGGAAAGTACTACCATTCAAAAAGAAGACCCTAATTTGTTTGGGTCTTCTGTCAGAGCAGCACAAAACATGTCATCAGTGGTGCCTCTTCAGAACCAAGCTATTCTCTCCCAAACTACCAGTACTCCCAAATGTTTAATGAATCAAGGGGGGAAAAATGGGGTTATTAATGGGAACAACAAGACACAACAAGGCACAAAGAAAGAAGCCCTACAATGAACAAAAAAACCCTACTGTTCAATGAGATAGAACAGAAAAGTCCTTCCCTTGCTTTCCCATAAGCTCCCTTTTTACTTCATCTCTCACCTGATACCGCCAAAGCCTGTTTGTGCTTTAACAAATATGGATCTCTTGCTGTGTGCTCCCCTGGTCCTTACCTATACTCTGAAGTCACCTCTCCTAATCCAGCCATCACTCAGCAAACTCCAAAAGGACATTCATTTCATTCCAATAACTAAATTATAAAATCACCTTCATCCATCTTGTTCCTATATTTTTAAATTTCATTGTGGCCAGAGAATTGCTGACTGGGAATTACCCTTCCCCCACTCTCACATACAGCCTTTAAAAATGCAAAATCTAGCCCTCTATTTCAATATTTCTGATGTCAGTGACCGGTGTCGGCTCTCCCCATACAGTAACTGCTTTAAAGCGCTGCATACAGCACTGCATTAAAAATTAATTACACATGCTATTTTATTGATAGTGCATAATGTAATGAGCACCAGCTGTGCTAAACATCCAAACTCCTTTTTAAGACAGCTATAAAAAAAGAAAGAAACTGCACTTCCAAATGCTTCTCCTGTCAGAGGAGAAAAACAGCAACATCTTGGATGGATTTGAAACAGGATTCTTTGATTTAGCTCTCCATTTGGAGCGTTTGAAGAGTTCAGACTCTCGGGCTCAGTGTAGTGGTATGCAATCGAGTTAACTCTCTCAATGTTGGAACCATTGTCCTTACTGCAGGCAATGTTGCCTTGAACCTTTTCGTCCCAAGACTACCAGGTTCAGTTCCACCCATTAATATTGCAATTAAGGGCTTTTCTTTTTTCCTGGGATGTCTGGAAATGGCAAGCATCCGCTTTAAAGCACCTTTAAATATCACTATTGCTCCTGCTGGTTCTTAACTTGACATAATTAGGACTTACAAAGTTATAGTGATCAGCCATCTGTCTAGAACAAAGCCACAGCCATGCTCACATTGCCAGCGACCCTGCCCCATGCAGCACCCTCATTTTAGTCACCTCCTTGCAATTTTAAGGTCTCTTCGTTGCCTCTTGACAAACACACCATTCAGTCAAAAAAAAAAAATCTGTGTTTGATCCGCTTATTTTGAGTTTGGATCTGATTTTAATATCTAGTGAGACAGGGAGCTGCATAGACAGCAGGTCACATATGATTTTAATACTTGGATAGATGAACACAGAGATTGATAGATAGGTGTAAAGATGGATGCGTGCACTCAGACTGATGCATTACTCTTTATAGTGTATACATCTCTCACACATCCCTGCGCTCTGTAAGTACTGTCTACAAAGTCAATTCTACTATACCATGCATTAAATATTTCACTAAAATAAATAAATACATGTAACCATGACTCATAGGGACATCTTTCCTGAATGTTAGCCATTATTTTATGCAAACCTCTTCTTTATGCAGCAAAATGAAAAGATACATTTACAATGGCTCTCAGAGAAACTATAGACCTTTTTCTGTCATTTGACACTTATACCAAATACCTCTTTCTCCTCTAAAAAAAGCACCCAATGCTAAAGAGAAATCAATTATTTTTTCACCTTTTTTTAATATTTTTTTTTATTTTGACATTCTACTGAGCAAAAAAGGAAGAGTAGAGGATCAGCCATTGTCCTGGGACATGATGAGTTAGAAGGTTTTTGCTGGATGAGTTTGCATTCTCTGCTCTGATTACTGTTTTGTTTTCCATTGATCCTCCTGTGTTAATAAAACCCAGTCTGGAGTGAACAAAAGCTTGCTTCTTGTTCAAGTAAGAAATGTGCCGAGTGCATACCATATCATTAACATAAAAGTTTTTGAAATAATACTTCTTTCTAGACAGACTGTATTAATTGCATCAAGCTTTTTACAGCAGGGTGGTCTAATGTAGCTCTTCTCATTGGCTGACTCCAGTTATAAAACCAACATAAAATGAATAAGGTGATATAATAGATGGAGGAAAAAATATTCTTTTAAAACCTATGGTTTAGTTACAGTGACTGCTTTTATCTTTACTGTCACCTTCACCTCTGCCAAGAAAACACCAGACTAGTTAAATGAAGCAGTAAGTAGAATTTCAGTAGCCAAGTAAATTGATATTAACTTTACAAGATGACTGTGATTTTCAGAATGTCCTAATGACTAACACAGCTGATTCCTTGAATTAGCAGGAGCTTGTTCCTCTCTTCCAAGATACGGCCGCATGCCTTCCTCTATTTTAGACCTTAAATTTCACAGCCCTGTCCCTTAATCACTGCTGTCCATGCCCACTTGCTGTTTTTATACATGCAACTAAGTATCATAATTGCTTTCCACCTCCTTCCATCAGCCTACATGTGGGAAGGAAGCAGTTTCACTGGTTAGATTAATATATGTGTATTGGACAGATTTAATTATCTTTACAGGGGTATATAAAACCCTCACTTATAGGCCCAGGTCCAAAGAATTTGGATCAAGTACATATCTGAATGCAGGCACAGGGGATAAATTACTCTCTGTGCCATTACAATCCCCTTTGTCTTATGCTGATTAAGATCCTCTTCCTAGGGCTTTTGCACCATAGTATCTTCAAGGCAGGGACTTTTTTCTTTAGAGAACACACTGTAAAGTGCTGTGCACTTCTGCATTGAGATTTTCAATGCTCATTTCTCGTTAACTTTAATGGGAAATGGGCATCCAAATCTCTTAGGCAGCTTTGACAATTTAAGCCTTAATGTACAATATTAATAAATCAGCATCATAAAAAGAGCCTTATGAAGATGTATAGTGAAAAAATAGCCCCACAAAAAGCATTGCAGTGTATGTGTGCATGCACACAGGCATATACTTTTCCTTACATAATTATGTCTCTCAACAATCATTTGCATGTCTCTGTTATGCAAAAAAAAACTGCGTGTGTTTTACAGTTACTCTGAGCAGTTGCAATTCATTGGAATGAAATAAAAAGCAGGCTCAAAAAAAGCACCCTAATCTGGCAAGGGGTAAAGCAAAATGAATGCTTTGCCCATTTATATTTTAGATCCAAGCTACACAACCCTGTGAATTTCATTACTCTATTCCAACTTCTAATTAAATGGGCACTAAAAACATTTGAACGAGAGAACCCAATTCAACTGACAAAAGCTTCTGGGGCAAAATATATAAATAAATAAATAGACTGAGAGAGATTGTACCAGTGGTAGAGGGTTTTTTTAAATCACATGAAAAAACACAGACCTTTACTTGCAAATTCCTCGTCCTGGGGTGCCTTGAACACAAAGAATTGAACAAAGACTGAGAGGACCACGATCAGCACTGGCTGAACAGCGCAGTGGACATCCAAGCAGACTTCCCAGCACCATTTGCTGTCATTGAAACTATCAGCAGCATGTTTTCTAAAGATCACTAACAGCTCTGGATGAGGCAGCACGACTTCCTCTGTGCATGACTGAACACTACTCAGCATCCCAGACAATCACTTGTATCTAGGTAGACAATCATTCTTATCTAGGTTGGAGATTTTCAAAATCTGAAAATGCAGTTTTCACACATGTGTAACCCAAATCCCACCAGCAGCCCGACATTTGGATTCTCCAGCACAAACTTCTGTGAGGGACCCTTGAGGGCCTGGTTTGTGAGTACCCAGCAACGATATTGGAGTATCTGCAACTTCAAGCCATCAGAGTCGCAGTCTGCCTGAGAATTGCATGGAAAATCTCCAGGTCCTGAATTAAATAAAGGCTGAAAAACAGGAAAGGTAAGAAATGATGAAGGATGAGGGGAGGCGGGAACTGCTGATGGCTTTTGTTCAAAGAAGTAACCAATTCCTCAGAAGCAAGAACAGGGCTGACAGAATAAAAGGCTAATCAAGTCAGAGAGACAAGCTGATCTCTAAAGCTGGAGCAAGTGACTGTTGTAAATGTCTATATTAAAAAAGAGGGCACAATGCAGGGATTGTCACTAGATTATTAATCAACACAAAGAACTCACTTTTCTATCATTTCCACAAAACATTTTGGGTGACAGAAAGATCCCATAACCCTTGCCGTGGGGTTTAAGCTATGCCTGGGCTCACATACAGTGAATACTATGGGAGCTAAGAAAGGGTTAAGTAGACATAATCTCCTTTTTCAAGGGAAGAAAATGTTTCTTTCAAGCAGACCTTGACCAACTACTGTCATAAACATGTAGCATGCACTTTGATAAAACCTATTCTCTAAGTGTTGCAGACTGCAGCAGTAATTACAGGAACCCATGATAACTGGTCTCCCTCTCGACAGAGCTGGCATCACTCTCCCAGCAAAAGGCAATTCCAAAAACTCACAGCACAGAACTCCAAAGTGAGAACTACAAGTACGCAAAGTACAAAAGCCTCACCTTCCCCACATTCTTTAATAAGTTATTCCTTGCTTCCTTTTCTATTTTTAGGTGCGCTTGCTTCCATTCCCACTAGCTGCTGGCATCAGAAGCAAGAAGGAACCAGGGTATCCAGTTCAGTGTTACAACTACATGCCTCCTGGAGGCATGTACGTGCATACTACCAGTGAAGACAGAGGACAGCAAAACGTGAGACAAGTTCCAGTTTGGTTTACTGGTTCCTGGGAGGAGAGAAGGCAGGAAAGGCTTCTGACCCTCTGATCCAATGCTCACCATTTGCAAGAGCCTGTCTCGACATCAATCTCAGGCCAGTTGGTCAAGTCTGCCAAGACTGATGAAGCAGAATTTGATTAAAACAGCATCCTCTGCCACACTGCATGCAGCAGCTTGGATAGGAAATTTAACCAGACCCTGGATTTACTGATGACACCTCACCACACAGCACATTGCTACAAGCCCAGTGCCTATGCACTAGTGAAAGGGGATGGGTGCAGGCTGAGCATCTTCCAAGCAGCACGGCAGCCTTCTCTGTGTGCCCTGAGCCTCACCCAGGATCTACACAGCACTCTGCAGAGCACTCTTAGCCTCCTCCTGAGAATATTTTATCTTCCAAGACCCAGGATATCCAAGATACAAATTTCAATTTCTTGCAAAACCTTATATCTCACTTTATTACATCAATGAGAGATGTTCAGGAACATTCCCATGAGATACAGCATACTGTAGCCAAGTGGTACCAGGGCTTCTGGAAGGAAAAAGCTAACATAACAAAGTTTTGCCAGCTTCAGGTGAGAAATGAGGAGCCATTTCCCAAAGGCTTTATTCCTGAAAGACATTGCTGCCTCTCTGAATCCTTTGCTTTACTTATCCAGCATCATCTAGGGAACTCCTTATTAAAACTACATGCACATTATCATGAATGAGAGCTGTGGGGTTTGGCCCACCACAGTGAGAGTCCATAAACATTTGTGGATTTTGCCACATCTGTATTTTCTTTTATACCCTCCCCATTTTCACCTCACCAACACACAGTTCAGCATAGACCAAGCCTTGCAACTGAGCCATGCTCAGAAACACCCACTGATTTCAAAGAGATCACTGGGTCTGAAATGATGGGGTCTGGTGACAATATGTCCGCGTTCTCTTTGGCTAGCTTGGTGTGCCTTCATTTTCACATCACTTTCCCCTCCTTGTGGTGATAAAAGTCAGGCATCCAAAAGGAATAAAGGAAAAGAAAATCTGATGGGGTAAGAGGCCAGGGATGCATGGTGAGTTACCAAGGAGCATTTTCTCAAAGCAAGGGAGAAAACAGCATGGAGCACATACATCCTGCGTGCACATGGATGCGGAGGAGAGCCTTTAATATGAATGATTGAGGAGGAAGGGCAAAAAAGAAGGAAATAAAAATACCTCAGATGTTAAATGTTATCCAATTAAGCTTAAAATAAACAGCCTAGAGAGATGAAATCTTGATACTGGGGTATCACATTCTGCAAGGAGTCTCAGACATTTGTTCACAACATGGCACAAACGGCCCGGCAGTGGCCGCAGGTGACAACTGAGGGTGGGCAGGCAGGAGGGGAGGGATGAGGAAATGGAGGGAGTCGCATGCCCTTTCCCACTCCCCATCCTCGTCCAGGGTGGAGAGGGAAGGCATTTTCTCTGCCTTCCCCATGCGACCCAGCAAAGGCAGCTCTCTCACAGCAAAGACGACATCACTTGGCAGCACTACTGACCTTCAGATAGCGACAAAAAAAAAATATTTCTATTACCTGACAACTGACAATGACATCCAAATGTGCCTGACGTCTCAGTCTGAATCTCAGTCTGAGTCCCGCCAACTGAGACTGCACGTGCACCACAGCAGGGCAGGCTAAGGCAGGGCGGGAGGGAGGCCAGTGCGCGGAGAGGTGACGTGATCACGGATGTGTGAGGGTGGGAGGAGGCAGCTATGGGAGCCCCCGGCAGGTTTGCAGGCCTGGACGGCCCTGGAGAAAAAACAATAGAAAAAACTGTCAGTCGGATCTAAGTTTGAAGGGACAGAGGAGGCATCAAACAAGCGAAGTGGGGGCTGGCTGCCTAACGCACAACACGCTTGGTCTGAACCCCTCTCTGGGCCCGGCTGAGGCTGGCGGGCTCACGCTGGGTGGGGGAAGAATAAGAAGAGACCTGGAGGACCTGCAAACCCAGGCTGAGGGCCTGTGTGGGCATGGAGCGGGGTGAAGGTGGGGGATGGCCAGCCCTGGCACGGAGCAGAGCCGGCGGCGGCGGCGGGCTTCGCCACCAGCGCTTGCTCAGGGACCAAATCAAAAGGGGGATAATTGTTTTATGGCTGTGTTAATGCACTGAGCTGACACAAAACTGTGCAGGCTTTCTGCCGAGCCACTGCTGAAGCGGGCTCCACACACCAGCCCGGACAAAGTGCGCTGACTTAGAGCTCAAATGGCTTCAGTGAGGTGCCAGGAGCCGAGCTCCCAGAAGGAAGCCTTGGCGGCCATGTGCTGCCTTCCCGCTTGAGCTGCGGCCAGTTGTGCATTTTGCATGCCCCGATTATGCAGGATGATTCCCTACTGAGCCTGCAAGGAAGGGAAACAACCTTTTTCCTGGTAGCTAAAAGATGATATTGTAACCTCCAACCTTATTATTTATTTTTAACCCTTCTAGGAACCCCTCACCTGCCATTTAAAAGCTGTATTTAAGAGTTTTCTCCTGTTCCACTGGAAATGTTTTCTCCTCCTGGCACTAGTCCAAACTGAATTCTGTGGCTTTGAAAAACTAAGATACAAGTCTTAAATATCGACATACACCTGCACAAATACAGACACACACACACACAGAATCGTGTAGAAGTCAAGTTTTTGGCTGGCACAAATTAGCAGAGTTCAAAGGGAAGCTGAGTGAACGGCACCATTTTCCATCTCTTGGGAATCCCAACCGCTCCATTTCAAACTATTCCTGCCACTTAGTGATTAACTAAAGGGTAGCTACTAATCAAGGCCGGTTTCTAAATGAAGATATGTGGTGGAGTAGTCGCCATTAAAAAGTTGGCATTTGCCAACAGTTACCACACAGTGGTAGATCAGAAACCACAGTTTCCCCCTGTATATAGGTCAGGAAATATGTGTGCTAATTGTGGGGTACCTTCTGGCAAATGCTTTCTTTCTAAATGGCAGCATCTCTGGCTGTTCATGAGTGTGCACCTTGCAGATAGATGCAAACACCATGGCAGCAAGTAGAAATATTTATCTGGGCTCCCTCCAACCTTAGAAAGGGACCTTTCCTTTCCTAAAGGAACCTACATTGTGGCAGCAGGGAATAATATTTATCCATGCTCCTTCTGACCCTAAACATGCAACATCTTCCAAGGGAGTCTCTCCACCTTGAGAGTCCCTATTCAGAAACTAGGCCTGCATGTTGATCTGACAGTTACACATGTGAGGCAAATGGGGATACTTCATCCTTGGCACAACATCCAGCGCTCCAGTCTGCAAGGACTGCATTTGATTTTGGCGTTTATCTTAAACGGCTAAGAGACCACCAGTGCAAAACATTTGTGTGAAGCTTTTGCCAAAACCACAAGTGAAGAGTCTAAATTCCCTGTGTAAATACTTGAGCTTCAAGGATCGAGGATAAAATTTGTGCTGTTTTGTGAGGACTGGTTTTAAATAGAAGCCATCTCTGTGGCTTGTGGGACAAGGAAGGACTTTTATTTTATTTTTTGAGCTCTGTTTGACTTTTGTAACTCTTTGATCTCTCTGGAAGTACTATACAAGCAGGTATGATAACTGCTACCCAGATCATAACTACATTGCATATCTGGCAAGACGGTGTGCTGTGCATGTGGAAACTGATGTTGGACATGGATTCTATGTGTGTAGGCACCACTCTATTGCCACGGTAACAGATATGAATAATGTTTGCTTTCTTCATGGAATAAGGAAAGAATAATACAGATTCCCTTCAATGACTTAACAATTGTATCTTATATTCCTAATGTAATAAAAATTGCTAGGTGGTGTTGAGCTGCCTGGGTGCTTGTCCTTGCTTGGAAATTCATGAGCAAATTCGTGAAGTTCTTGAAATGGGGATTTAGAGTAGAACCACAGGGCAACTACATCTCAAGTTACATGGAGATGTGTCTGTGGTCTCACCATGACTAAGGGCACGGGTCTTGGAGTCACTTGGCCCTCTATATATCATGATGCCTTATTATGGGTTTTGAAGGAGATAATCCCACAGAGAAACTATATGAAGCCCACCAAATGCATCATGTGACTCCACAGCATGAGGTTTTAATGTGAAGGTCCGTGGGTCCTGACACACAACACTGCCCTGACAGTAACAGCCTCCTCTCTAACCCTGGTGTGTCCCACATGATCATTGACAATGAATTTAATGCATTTTGCACGGCCTTGAGGTATGCAAGAAGATGCAAATAGTTCTTATCCAGGAAGGCCCTCCCAGATCTTACTCAGCACATCTCTAGTGTGGAAAGGGAATAAAGGTCTCAAACAGGAGACTTCATACCATCTGGTCAAAGGGGTGCTGTAAGAGCCTCCCAACAGTGCTACCAGGGGCAAAACAGCAATCTGTTTTAACAAGGTACATAGCAATTTTACCAGAACTGCATGAACCAAATGCCAGTGAATAGATGGAACTGAAACTGTCATTCAGAAGGTCTTTTTTTTTTTTTTGTCCTCAATCTGGAGAAGAGAGCCTCTGGGGAAACCTTATAGCAGCCTTCCACTACCTGAAGAGGGCTGACAAGAGAGCTGGTAAAGGACTTTTTACAGGATATGTGATGATAGGACAAGGGACAATGGAATTAAACTGACAGAGATTAGGCTTTAGAAATAAATTCTTTACTGTGACAGTGGTGAGAGACTGGAACAAGTTGCCCAGAGAGCTGTGCTCAAGACCAGGTTGGATGGGTCTTTGAGGTGTCCCTGACCATGGCAGGGGCATCTGTTCCAACTCAACCCATCCCATTATACTATGATTTGATGTAAATTTGAGGAAATCTAAACATTGCTAACCTAGTATCACAAAAGAAAGGATTTGTAAGGGAGAAGAAGAGTGGCCCAAGAGAGACTCTGGCAGATGATCAGGGATTACCATCAACACTCCCAAGTCCAGCACTAAGAGACAAATATTGTGCAGTTGCTAGACCAGGAGACTTAAGTCTGCCCCTACAAGCAAAGTCAAATCAGGTGATTCCTCCTCCCCTTTACTACCACTTCAAGGTTTACTTCTTTGTTACTAATCAGTACAGTCCTACGGAATCAGATCAAGTGGAAAATCATATGGATGGAAATCATATCCAGTGGCCTCAAGAAAAGTCAGGGAGAAAAGGAGAGGTCCACCATTAGGTACATGATGCCTCTTCATAGCTATAGAAAAAATAGCACTTGTGTTCAAAAATAATCAGCTCGTATTTGCTAGGAACATATTCCCATTTCATCTCTTCAGCTCCTCTCTGTGGGATCCTATGTGTGATTTTTATCCTTTAAATGGTCTATTTAAAGCTGAAAATGAAGATGGGGGCTCTTCAACTTAACTGTTACAGGTGACAGACAAACACAAAATGAAGAAAGATAAAAAGAGAGATAGAGAGACAGATGGATTAGATAGACAGATAGACAGATAGATAGATAGATAGATAGATAGATAGATAGATAGAATCTTAAGGTGGTGCTGAGAGTTTTTTGCTCAGCCCACACAGCAACAGGCAGGTGAGTGGAGCTGATATCTGGAATTCTACATCTAATCGACTACATCACATTGCATAGAGGTTTCAAAGAGAAAACACACCTGCAAGCCCCTGACTGCCACAAAGGGCATAGCCACAATCAACACTAAAGGGAAAGCAAACTGCAGGAACTGCATTGCAATCTTAGAGGCAAATATCCCATCTGGATGGGGAGAGCAGGCTCACACATGCAGCATTGTGTAGCTCGGACATCCCTGACACAATGTGTGAGGCTTGATTTTCCTCTTGGGTCAGCACTGGGAAATTACTCACCTGCACTGCAGATCTCAATTATATATTCTGCATTCATTCTGCACGGATGCAAAGGAGAGTTTTGCACATAGCATGAGTGTGAAACATGCACAGGGACTGTCACCATGTAAATAAAACATCTGCATTGCTGACGGTAAAGGAAGATTTTGTTCATGTGCATTAAACAGGCTCAGCATATCCACAGAACCTGTACATGACAGTAGCTCACAGGTGATGTTGACTCCAATGCACCACTAAGAGTAATTCTTTCTTCTCTGCTATTTTTAAACTTGCAAAGAAGAAAATAAGGTAAATTGGACATGACCCCAGATGGAAAATGGAATAGCCTAGGTGAACCTGACAAAAGCCACAATCAAGGCATAAATTGCATCCTTTTGTTGCCCTCTCCCAGAGCTTAGGCATGACTGGCCATATGATATGGTGTATGTAAAACACCATGCTCCTCTGGCACATCTGCAGAAAAGTCCCTGAGCAAAATACAAAGAAGGAGCCAAAGCAGCATTCAAAATGTCCCACCTCATTATGGCTTAGACCAGGGGGGCTGTGTGCTTGGCTGGGTGGGTGCCTGGGCGTGTATCTGTGTACAGGCAGACAGGCAGGTGCACAGGCAGACATGTGAGCTGCTGAAGAGGGCACGAACCAAGTTTTTCTACGTGTCTCTCTGTGCCTGTCTGGTGACAGAAAATCCAATCAATAGCTGGTTAGAGAATAAAGCTCAGCTCCAATATTAAAAAATTCTCTTTCAATAAAAAGAAAAACATCTGTTCAAACAGCGTACGGCTACAAATTTGAAGTGCAGGCTGAAGCATCATCTCTGCCCTGTGCCCATCATGTTCAGGGAAAATACTGCAGATGTTTTCAGGGGGGTTTTACATGAACCATTGCAGTAGGTTTCCAAAAATGATAGACAAATCTATCCAGTAATCTCTCCAACAGATTTTTTTCCAAGCTTTTTCAAAAACAAGTTGTCTTATGTGTATCACACCCTCTCCTGTGGACTGTTCCCACTTGACAGTATTGTCTCTCTGCCATGTCTCTTTTTGCAATGACCAACACGGTTGGGAAGCAAATACACACAAGCACACACGTGTACACACACAGAGACACACTTCCAAATACACACAAGCACGAACACTTCCAACAGCAACCAGCAGAGCAATGCTCACACACCCTGCCAGGGGCAGATACATTGAGCATCCCCCAGGCAAGGCAGATACACACAGCATCCCCCAGGAAAGGCAGAACGACTCCCTGGTGTGGGCAGACACAAAACTGCACACACTCACACCCAGAGTCCAGCACTCAGCCAGACACACCTGCACACCAGCCTTCACCTCTCCCCCCAGCACACGCACGGAGATTCGGGAGCAGTTTCCCCACACTGATTGTGATGCTTAGACTAAAACTTTGCTCAAGCTGGGAATGCAAAAGTTGCACCAGGTAGAGAAGAAGGAGAGCAGGGCAGAGATTTCTTGCTGTATTTTGCTCAGGGATTTTTTCATTTTGGCAGACAAGGATTCCCTTTGAATTGATACATTTCTTTCTCCCAAGAATTTGGAATGATAATGCATAAATGAGTCATAGATCAAGAACGGCGACGTGGTGAGCAAGGAGGAGAAAGAGTGTGAGTGAGGGGCACTGGCACAGAAATTTGACAGTACCCCAACTCCCCCCCTTCCTCCCCCCATGCCAAGACATTAATTCTCACAAGTCGGAGAAAATTACTATGCATGAATGCAAAAAGCATGATCAGGAGTAATTAACATGGCTTCATATGCAAATTTTATTAATGCAGAAGTACAAAGTCATTATGCAAATGAAACTTACGTCAACTCTCTTGACAAATATTCATTTCTAAAGCTCAAGTTTCTCCCTTCTAATTTTTTTTAAATTTTTGGTGTAAAACCAAAAAAAAAAAAAAGTGATGAGGACTGCTTGACAAGTTTGCAAAGTTGTTTTTCAACCGGAGAAATTTTATTCTTGCATTGTTGATATATTTTTTGTTGTTGTTGTTGTTGTTGGCAGGTACACGACAGCTCATGGAGGAGAGCGGGAGGATGGGGGACGCGGGCTACCAGCAGCAGGCAGCCAATCAAAACGCCAGCGGCTGTAATGAGCGCGATTGATGACTGTTTGGCTTTACTGCAGGGTAATGAACTAGAATCCAGTCTGAGGAGGGAGAAAATATGAATATTCATGAAGCTGTGCTCCTGCCTTTGATGATTAAAGAAATTTTTAATATTCAAATAAGCGCTTGCCAAGTGATTAACAAAGAACAAGCACGCAGGAATATGGAAATGGAGCTGTGGAAGATTTGGGAGTCACAGTCTGTGCAGAAAAGACAGCACAAAATTTCATAAACAAGATAGGCAGATAACCTAATTCAAATCTGAGCAAATAAAGGGGGGAAAAATCACCTTCTTTTTCATCAGTTTGGATATTGTAACAGTCACTTTGTTTTACAGTGCAAAGCAGAATAAAATCAACCGATGCAATAAGACGGGGGGAAATATCCAAACCCTGAGAAACACAACCCAGCAATTACAAAGTAAGAATCCTGGGTGAGAAACCAATAGGAAAATGATGGCTAAGTCCGCTGTCTGCTGTGGGCTATTGCTTTTCAAAGCAAGACCCTGCCTGATGCTGAGAGCCTCCTGGCTACTCAGAATCGCCAACTTGTTGTACACAACGGGCAGGAGTCAAAAGTACCCTGAAATCACCAAGACCAGTCCCTGCTGTTAAATCCCTTTCCTTGGATAAAGAACGCACTGCAGGGCTTGACTGCTGTCTGGGAGAGGAGGCAGTGCAACAGAAAGAAGAAATATTATTGCCAGGGAAAAGGAAGCAAGAAAAAAAAACCAAAAGGAGGATGCAAGGAGGTCTCAGCTGCCCACCCTGGTAATCAGTTGGTAAAAAATGTGTTTTCCATGTCTGAACCAGAAAGGTCCTCCACTCCCCACAGATTTCTGAACAAGGATACAAAAATTCAGTCACACTATAAAATGTCTGATAAGTTCAGGCTCTCACAGTTTAATAGCTTCACTAAGGATTCGCACTGAAACACATAGTAACAATATTAGCTGCTAAAATGACTTGCAGTTAAAATACATCTAATTAGCAGACAGCTAATTTTTTTTGTCTTTCTTTGAAAAGCAGTTAACTTCAGGGCTACATTATACTAGAATGAAATGTGGTTGAGTCTTTCTGTTACTCAAAAGCCAGAGCAAGGATATCTTCAAACTCTTAGGGCACTGGAAAACCAACTCACCTTTTTGTTATTAGATCCTGGGGTTTCACAGGACTGTTTGCCTTTTCTGCAGACCTTTAAAAACTCTGGTTAATTATTTCTTTTTTAAAAATCTAAAGAAAGCATAGGCTAGGTACCGTTTAATAATTAACTGAAGTCTTCAGAATGCAAAATTCAAACTTTACTTAAAATAAAAATAATAACAGTAGCATCATGAGGACAATGCTACAAAATGCAAAAAATGGCCATGATCAGAACATTCGAAGTCGTCATGAAAACACAGTATGTAGTTAATTGGATTTTTCCCTCTATATCTTCTCCATTTTTGGAAATACAAAAATATTCACTATTGATGTATCACAGAAAAGAACGGGAGGAAAAAAAAAAGGAAAGGAAGGAGAAGGAAAAGAAAAAAAAGAGAAATGCCTAAATGTAAGTAAAGATAAGGTTAAACACCATGCCGGGGTATTGCTGGGAGTCTTTGCCCTGAATAATGCCAAGACCTTTCGAAGATGTCTGTTGTCTCTGGGTGCGTGTGGGCGGGTGAAGTGTGATATTACATAACTCACACGCGGCAGTGGCTGTGCACAACCGTACTGATTAAAACGCCTGACTGTGAAACTCAGATCTCCATTTCCTGGGCTGTTTGTAGCTCGTGTCAGACCCTTGAACACCGAAAATGTTATCCTTTGTCTACAAGATTCCTTGGCTTTGTTTTAATCAGTGCATTTTCTTTTTTAATGACAGAGGAGCAAGTACCAGCTCCTACAGTTGGTTTCTTTGAAGCCCTTCTTAAATGGCCATTAAATTCTACCATACAAATGTGAATACTCGATACTTATTCCATATTTTCATTCTTTCTTTAAAAGTACCCCATTTACATATTTCTGGAGAATAATACTTCTGCAGGGCAGGTGAACACACATTTCTGCATATGGAGTCAATGGGAAAAAGCATTTAGAGTCCATATTGTAAAAATCAGCCCCTAAATTTAAGTGGTTTGAATTGAGCATGCAGCTGTGGTTGCCTGTCAGTAGTTAGATGCTGTAATAATAATAACAACAACAATAATAACAATAATAATAATAATCTTTTCATTTCTCTAGTGCCTTCCACGCAAAGATCTGGAAGCACTTTACAAAGATAAATAAACTGAGTTTGGAACACCCCATGTGGTTAATAAATATCCCAATATATCTAAAGAGCATGCAATTCTTCTACTGTGTAAAAGTCCATGTTATGTCATCCACATATTTGCATATGACGTTTTGGAGACTTGGACACCAAGGGCACGCTGGAGAGAATTTTACTTACCTTGACACTATGTGAATTCACAGAAGTAGCCCACACTATGCCTGCAGGACTGTTTTGTCAAACACCCTCTTTTAGAAAAGGGATGGGGATTGTCACTGGCCCCACTCAGGGGCCAGGATGAGTGGTCCCCAGGGGTATCCAGATGCCACATGGCAGCATCCCTCTGAGCCAAGTCTCCACAGGGGCTCCTGCAGGACTACCTGTACCCCCCTCCCACCTGGTGCTCATCTAAACTTGTTCCTCACCCCTTGTCTGTGCTATGAACATGAAAAGAGAAAAACTGAAACATCTTGGCTCACCCCAAATAAACACACAAGAAAAAGAACTCGCCTACCCCCAGGCTGCATTCATCACCTCCCCCTACTGTGCCCTGTGCCCACCCCACCAACACAAGCCCTTGCCCCAGAAGGACCATATCCCTTTGTGATGAGAGCAACTGGGTGCAAGATCAAGGGAAAACAGGGCAGGATTCGGCCTAAAAACATCATAAGGCACGAGTAAATATGACATATCAATAGATATGCTAAAAATGTAACACAGGGAACCCGTTACCAACCTCCTCATCTCAGGAGAGTGGTCTTGCTGACCACTGGGCTGGGAAATAGCTTGGGGTGCACACCCCAGGGCATGAGCAACACAGGCTATGACATATTCTGTCCTGGAGCTCAGCTTTCCCCTTCCCACTGACTGCCTGCCTGCTCTGTTCAGCCCAACACATCCTCAAGCAGACCCCAGCTCTCACGCTGGGAATGTCGAGTGTCTGACATAAGGGTGGCTTGCTCTGAGCTGTAATGTCCAGAAGCTACCACAATAAACTAACAAATAATAATAATCACCCTGATTTTTGAAAGGTTTTTTTGTTTGGTTGGGTTTTTTTTCCCCAAAAGGCATAAAGGGTAGGCAATAAACAGTTCATCAATTTTCCCATTTTTTTTTCCCCAACTCTTGTAATTAAGTCCTGAGGAGTTTTCAATGGTTGTAAAAATCCTTGTGGGTACTAAAAATTTTAGACCTGATTATATCATGAATATTTCTATCTACCAGAAAATATTTCTGATGTAATTGAAACATATAGCTACCCCAACAGACAACTATAGCAATTTAACTGGCCCTGAAATTAATAAAGGAACTCAGTAGATGGAAAGAGCTGCTCCCAAAGGGCAAAATATAGATATGCAGCTAGAGCAAAAAAAATGTCACTACAAATAATCAGAGGGCTTAACCACAAGAGGACTGTCAAGAGGTTAAAATGAAGGAATTTAAGTGGCCAGGGAAGAACCACAGATAAGCAGGAGTCATTAACACCAGTGGACTTCTCTGCCTTGGCCATGGGGAACTGAGTCCCACTCACACACTGGCAAATGCTGCATTGCAAACGTGTATCCTCAGGGTGAATATGGCCTCTGGAGAAGAGAACAGCAGGATCTGCTGCTTGGGAAAGTATCTCTGCCTCGCTCTGAAGTTTGCCTTCTACTAGTAGTTTTAAATTTTGTCCCTAAATTTCGTGCCTATCTCTCACAATAAAAAATGATAATAATAATTTTTTTAAAACTTGATGGAATTAGGCAAAATGAGGCTTTAGCAGCTCTTCAGCTGTTTGGCAGCAAAATCAATTCCTGGAATGGGAGGGAACTTGGGGAAAAAGAAGCAGATGAAGTCACTCTGCCCCTCTGTGCCTCAGTCTCCCCATCTGTGAAAATCGGCTAATGACATCCACCTGATTTAGTTAAATGTCCTGGAAACTAAAAAGGCTCTGTAACAGCAATATATTAAGCAGCAGCACTGTTAACTGCTTCACTGCTGGAAATGCAAAGGAGAACCATCAGGTGATGCCATGTCCCTGCACAGCACAGATGGACAAACTTAATATACAGAAACAATTAGCTTTGGGGGAGAATCACAGCTTCTGGTTTTTTGGCTCACACCTTGCCAAAAGCAATGTAAGTGTAGACACTGTAAGTGCTGAATTTCAATGTGAAAGATAGTCTACCTGCCTAGTGTGAATGCATACACCAGACTTAAAGTAATATAACTTTAAAATAAGTGGGGGGAGGGAGGGACATTAACAGGAACATTTACGATTTTCAAATTTTTTCTTGTGCATAGAGCACTTTCACACTTAGAAGAGCAATTCACAAACACCAAGCAAACTTGAAAAAAGCAAAACAGAGTGAGTGACTGGGGAGGGAGGGAGCAGCAGAGATTTTTAGAATGAGGATTCCTGTTGAGTTTTGGATCTCTCGGAGAAAACTTCTCCAGCTATGGGTATAAGAGTAGACCCAAGTCTGATAACAGAATCTGTCAAATTAAATGAGCAGAGCAATCATCTGGAGATGGTAAAACAATCTACCAAATGAGAAGAACACTGAGGATCTGAAGATTCAGTCTTCAATTCACTGGATACCAGCACAACTAAGCAAATAATACTCTCTGAATGGAAAAGAGGCTAGGAAATTAACTAGCTTTTAAATAATGAAAGAAAGCAGAAAGCAGAAAGTTTCATTTGCACAAGGAAGCATGCTGGAAACTTGTGCCCAATCTCTCTGCAAAATACAACAATGAAGTTTTACCCAAAACTTGGATCCAAATAGAATTTGGCCAGTCACAAGCACATATTAGACAGGATAACTGAACCCTGCACCAGGAGAAGTAAAACACAAGTGCAGTATAATAAGAACCCTGTAATCCTTTCACTCTGACACAAAACTAAGAACAAAGTACAAGAAACCAAGAAACATTCTACATAAAGAATTTTTTTCTGAGGTATATATTTTCTGGACCAGATTTCCCCGTAACTCTCAATTTACCCATTATTTGCACAGAATAGCATCTTTCTCCATAACATAAAAACATAAGACACAAAAAGGCTTTTTATTATCAAGTCTGCTTGAAATGGAAGCCGAATACACTTACCTAGGAAAGTGTATTCAAAAAAAACCCAAACCAAAATTATACAAAAACAGACATCCTGTACAAACAAGGTGAGGTAAGAGAATTCCTTCAAAAATCTACTGTTAAGATGAGGAAGCAAAATATCACCCCAGTAAAATAAAGCTGAGTAGACTTGTTTTGTTTCTGATGAAAATGTCAATATACTCAAATGACAGCTTATTGCTTTATATCACAGTCTAACCAAATCTTTCTATAACCTCCTGCATGAGAAGCAAAATCTCTAAAATGTCACCAACTAAAAAACTGAACAACCCTGTAATTAGTTTCAACAAAGTCATCCTTTTAACCCTAATTTTCTAGATGTTGATGGTATTTCCATAGTAAGTATTATGAACCTTCCTTAAGGACAACTGGAATCAAATTGTAAAATCATAAGCAGCGATCTAGTAGTTCTTCCTTGAAGCAAGCCCTTTATTTGCCTGTAATAAATTCAAATCCAGTCTTCAGTCTCTTAATAGGTGATCAGAGAAAATATGCATGCACACCTAAACCGCTACAACAAACCTTATTTTTTAAATAACACTTCAATCGCTAATATAATAAAGATCGTTGTAACCCGTTAGCACTGGTATCATTATTCCTTATGATTCAATATTCTAATGACTGGCTGTAACAGAGGTTTATGCTCTGCAGAGGTTTATACCACTATTTAATGTAATTAAGCAAACTGGCAGCCAGTGCCTCTATGGAAATATCATTTTTATCACACAGTATTCCCACCAGAAATTCAGAGGGATCATAACATACAAACTTTGATTCTGTTTATTTTTTCCCCTGTTCTGAAACTGATCTGGCATTTCTTGGACTTAGTACTAAGTGAAAGAAGGAATTAATTTGGCTTCTGTAGACATGTTATTATTGACAATACTAATAATCTATGACAAATGGGCCATCCCCACTCCTCTCTTTCATCAGACATTGCAGCCTGCAACATCGCTTTGCAAAACCCCAGAGCTGGACTCTTCTCCTGCCGGGAGCCCTATGAGTGTACCAGCAATGGGGTTTTAAGTAAGCCATTAAAATGCTAATATTCAGCAAGGGCCAGATCCCTGTTACCACTGAAAGCAGAACTAAAGCTTCTCTGGAGACAGGATAAGGCCCTTCCAATGTGATCAAAGAGTAAATACATGCAAAGCTCTGATGGGAAAAAGGATCTTTTTTCTAATTTTAAAACTAAACAGGGAGAGTCCACCAGGCTCATAATCCATGTTACAGTCACATCTGGGATCACTGACATCTGGGATAACAGCAGTGAGGAAGATGGGTCCAGGCTAAAAAGTTGCCACCTGGGGTCAAAGAGGAGCATTTAATACCCGGGATTCGGTGAAAATTGAGTTATTTATCTTTTGGGCTACAGTCCCCCCACTCAACAAAACTCTGCTGATGACAGCAAATGTGCCACACTATATATATTTGTTTTATATACGTAGATAGATATAGATATATACATGCACTGTGCATTGCTTTGTCACATTTGCATTTACCCCATCTTGCAAAGGAAGCTCAACCTCTCACTCAAGGAGGTTTATAGGGCTATCCAAGAATGCAGGGCCAGGAGCAGAATTCAGACCAAAAACTATAGTTCATCCGCTGCCTGTAACAGCAGAGTCAATTTGATTAAATAAAGGCTTAGTTACCTCTCCTTTCCAGCTGTAAAGCTCTCTGTAGAGGGAAGGAAAAAAAAAAAAAAAGGAAAACTTTGAAAGAAAACCCACCCCCATTTGTGGGGGGAATGGGACATGGAATGATAATGGAAAAGGGAAAATGTCTGGTTCCTATTATTTCTATCTCCAGCATTTTCACCTCCACAAACAGCTTAAAGAAGGGCTTCTGGAACAGAAGTTCAACTTTCCTTAATCTGGGCTCTTAACTGTCAGGATCTGGTTAGATTTTCTCCTTCTCCATATTTTAATGCTTTTATTATATATTCCAATGGGGAGTGGGGGGAGTGAGAGTGGGAATCTCAGTGTCACTCTAAGAAAGAAGTCACCGGGTTTTGCGATCCAGCAGCTTCCTTGGCAGCGGGAACTGCTGGTTGGCATAATCCTCTCGTTTGACAAAACTACTATTTCTGGGCACAGGCTCAAAAACAGGTAGGAAGCAAATGCTGAGAAATAAGGAAGTAAAAACAGCCAACAGATTTTTCACTACCAAGAACGCCAAGAGTAAACATGATTTATTTAGCTGTGTTTAACATGTCTCTTCTGCACTAGACTGCAGAAATCTGCTTGCATTTAGAGCAGGAGGAGGAGGAGGAGGACGGGGGGAGGGGATGAAAAGGGAATCCATTACGGCTCTCCGCTGGTACTTTCTGAATTGTTCAGTCACACAGTTTTATGGAGTACAAGTATTTTCTAGCCCAAAATATATTCATGTGTCAGAAGAAAGCAGCACTAATCTGCTGTTAATTAACAAGCTGCTGCTAACAAAAGATGAAGGATCCAATTCATACAAACAATATTTACGTGGGTGTCGCATGATTTTGTCACAGATCTTTTCTCTTTTCCCCTCCCCCCACTTCTTTCCCCCCTGTCTCCTCCTCTTCCTCAGCACCCCGTTGCAGGGATATAGCACAGAGGAGTCCCAGCTTCTGTGGAACCAACACCCAGAGTGGAGGTGAGGGCACAAGCCGTGTTCCAAGCCAGCCAAACTCAGACGAGGTCTCACCTGAGCCACCCAGCTCTGAGGTTCATGCCTACCCACACAGGGAAGGGCCCTATCACATGTTCACAAGTGAAATTTTCTTAGATCCTTCATTTATGAGGGAGAGGCCATCTCCTGGCACTGTGCCCACAGTGACAATGCTGCTGAGGCTCCAGGAAGTGGCATGAAGCTTCCCATCCTCCATCCATCCTCACCAACCAGTGCAGGCAGTGAGAGGGGATGGGAGACACCAACGCCTTCCCCAGTGCCTGGCTGGTGATTACATTTTCGTTTAATCCAAACTTTGCCAAGGAGTTTGAGGATGGGGGGAGCGTGCTAATAGCACAGAGGCTCAAAGGGATGAGGGTCCATTCAAAAATGCCTGTGCACACAGAAAAGGATAGCGCTGTGAGCAGTGAACCACAGGGCAGCTCTCCCATCCACAGCCCTGCTGACCTTCCCTGCTCCCCATTGGAATTTTGGACTGTAGCACCTGTGGCCTCATCCAGCAGGGTTCTGAGCACAGCAGGCTGCCCCAAGTCCCTGCCGGATGCAGCTGGGCCCTTTGGAAAATAAACCCATTCACCATCTTTTCTGCCTCATCTGAGAAATGAGAGTACATCTCTCCTGTGGGCGTCTTAAAGCTGGTGCTGGCAAAGAGATGGGAGAGTTAACAGCAACAGCAACTAGCACTAAAAATTCCTGGACTTGTTCCCCTCTCAGGAACAAAGCTGGGGCTGCAGGGTGGGAGAAAGGGTTGATGGTCCCTTGTGCTTCACCCATCAAACCACGCCAACCTGTCCTACAGAAGGGTTACAGGGGACAGGGTTTAGGCTCTGTTCTGCACTGTCATCACACAGGGCTGGGAGAAGCATAGGGACAGGAGGGTGGGAAACAGAAGTATTTAAGAGTGATTCTAGAAGTGCCAGGGTTTTCCCCTCATAGCACGGTGGGGTGGTATTTCTGCTAGCACAGTTCTCTGCACACCCCAGTTACAGTCTCACCCTTAGGGCCACAGCTTCCTCACAAAGAAACAAACTCTACTGGAGCATACACACATCTGCCCTTCCAGGTTTTTTCTCTGTACCCTTACCCCATTCCCCAAATCATGGGGTTTTCACTGCAAAAGTCACAGCCACTCAGTGCATTCTTCAGGCACCCTGGCCAGCACCCAGCCCTACCACTGGCTCCTTCCAGGACCTGCTCTGGCAGGAGCCTCTGAGAGGGACCAGCCCTGAATGCAGGTTAGCACTGACTCTTCCACATCATCTCTTAAAAAAGCTAATGAGAGAGAAACTGATCCATCTGTATTGTATTCTCCACTCACTACCTCTCAAAGAAGTAAACCTTTTCAGACAGCAGGGAAGTCTCCCAAAAGTGAAGACAACAGCAGTTCCCAAGCTTCCCACAGAGGGAGTGAGGACAACCAGTGAATTGCCCCACCTAGGCAATGCTTGCTGCAAGCTGCTGGCTGCCTGGAAAAAAACCCAGCCCAAGCAGCCTCAAGGCCCCAGCCCACAGACCTCATCAATCCAGCTCATCAGTCCTTCCAAAACAAGCAGGTGCCCTTGCCAGGGGGCTCCAACCACACTGCATCCACGACCTCCCCTTGCCGAATTATTTCTAATGAGTGTTAATTGTCAGATAGGGAGCATTGAGGAGTGAGGGTGCTTTTCCTTACCCTCAGAGCAGACATGGTAAGGCTGAGGCCAGTCTAAGACAATGCATTGTCAAAAGCCCCCCGAAGGGATGGGTGCTTCTGGTGGCCAGTAAAGATGTCTTTTGCTCCTGTGTACTAGCACTGCTAACAGAAAACCATCTTATGCATCCCTTTGGAGAATCAGCTCCAATCAGGAATCCTCATTCAGCTTCAAAATCAAAAATAACTTGCGTCATCTTAAATGATGAACTTGGCACAATGAGGATAACACCCTTCAGCAGAGTCTGGGAGCTGGAGTGGGGTCTCAGGCGTTTTTAGGGAGTTTTGGGGCTTACTGTTTTAACTTCCTTCTTGCTAAAAGGCCCTGTACCATAAACATTAATCAAACACTATATTCTGCCTTTTAGTCTTGAACAATTATGAGTACAGTTTTGTGATCTTTAGCCATATTTACTGATACTCAAAGGCAGATTCTATCTTGTTAGATTGTTATAAATGGGACCCCAGGGAATCGGCACACAGGCGGAGGCAGATGTGAAAGAGCCTTCTCGGATCTCGGGTGTGCTTCAGTTTTCTACTGCTGAAATCACAAATGTTATGGAGAAAAAAACCCCAACCAACTTTAGATTCCTCTGCCAGATCATTACAAAGAAAAAAAAGACATTTTGCTGAATTTAATATTTTTTTAAGGTTAACTGTTAAATTTCAAAGTGTGGTTTACATGTGCTGGCCACTTGTATGAACAAAAGTTTCAGGGACAGACCAAGAAAAGGTTTCTGATTATAAACCATTAAAGAAAGAAACCCACAAATTCTCTCTCATTCTCCCGTACTTAAATATGTTGTTTCTGCTCCAGACCTGTTTCATAATACCATAAAATAGAGGCATGTTTCCGACACTAGATTTGAGAAGCTGTCACATTAAAGGTAAACTTTTAATCTGCTAGAGACAAACAGCACACACTTTTACTTCCCAAGAAACAGCTCTTGTGAAATGTTTAAACAAGAATTTAAGAGCTGTGTGGTAAAGCCACATACATACCGGGGTCTCAGACAGCTACTGGGTTTGAACTTCTTTTCCTTGTTGTTGTTTTTTTAATTCTTTAAATAACCCACTAAAAAGTAGTCTTCTAGGAACAAGGTAACCAAGATGCATGGTAAAGTGAACCTCTAGGCTTGCTTTTATTTCTAGTTAATCAAAATGTTTTAACTGAAACACAGGTCTGAATTTCTAGCTGTCCATCTCCATCTTTTTGTTTTCTTGGGACTCACAATCAAATACTTTCAAGAAGTTAATTGTGTCACAATTAGTAACACATTAGTCCTCCGATATTTTTAATAGCAACCCAGGTTTTTCCCCAAGGCACTTAAAAATGGCAGGCTCGGCTATATTCTCCCTTTTTTAAAACTCCCATGCACTTTCTTCTTTAAAAAAACTCCCACATGCATTTCACTTGGTCTGAAAATACCAGCACAGATCTTAATCCTGCCAACGCTTACAGACATGCTTAACTTTGTGCACATCAGTAATCCCGCTGACTGCAGGGGCCGTTGGCGTACCTACAGCTCGGTGCAGGCTGGGGATGGAATCCGGCCTGCGCCCAAGCCAATGGCAAAACCCCCATTGACGTCAATAAGGTTGTGCTTTGACATCCAATTTGTTGCAGGATTGGGACCATCCTCATTTCAAGGTACTTTCCCAAAATCTATTTTGGCTTAGTTATTTTGTTTGGGTTTTGGTTTTTTTCCTCTCTTTTTCTCTCTTTCTGCTCTTTCTCCCCCTCACCTCCCACACTCACTCTTGTGGGGCCCCATATTGAGACCACTTGAAAACTTCTGCCTTTCAAATCCCTCCACGAGGAAAACCCCCTCGCTGAGACAGGAAACATCCTTTGCAGGTAAAGCTGAAAGAAACTATTTTACTCCACTGTGTGCATTTGAGTAAACTAATTAAAACCTGGGAACTTGGGCTCCAACCAATGCCAAGAAGCAATCATTAATATGATCTGAAATGAAATGGGAAGCTCCAGACATTTAAAATCAGCTGTAGGGGAAAAAAAAAAAAAAAAAAGGGGAAAAAAAAAGAAAAAAAAAAAAGAAAAAAAAAAAGAAAAAAATAAAAAGGGCAGCAAAAAATGGTTTTAAAAGGCTGAAAAAGGACGGGAAAGAAGTGGAGGAAAGAGGGACAGGATGTTTTGTAATTTTTGTCATAAAGTCAACTCAATGCAGCTTGAACTGCACGGGGTTAAAACACATTGGGGGGATGCTATACAATGAGGGGATAAAGCCCTGCTGAAAAGCAGGGGAGGGCGAAGCAGCGGCAGCCGGCTCGGAAGCGCTGCGGCGCTGTGAAGAGCGGGCAGAAGTGAGCAAACCAGCTGAACCGCTTGCAGAATTAATCAGTAACAAAGAGATTGGAGCTGTTGGCGGGCTTCAGCCCTTGAACCTGGACTCTGCTCTATAAATTTCAACTTGGAATGGCTCTCTACTTGTTGAAAGACAGGTTGGCTCCAGGCCAAGACATAGGGGGAAGGAAAGAAAAAAAAAAAAATCCATCTTGCTCAGGAAACTTCCCTTCAGTTTCTAACTCGTTTTATGAGCTAGTAATAGGGCAGTCTAGAAAACGGGAAACAAAAAGTGGGTCTTGAAAAGAAAAAAAATTAACCAGAAGTTGGTTTAATACGGAAAATAAAACAAGTAGGTGCTAAATTCAAATCTGGATTTTGCCTGCACACAGTACACAAGTACATCAGCTCTAATAGAAGACTTCAGAGCACCTCAGCAATAATTCAAAGCAGAATTTTACAGTTACATTAGCTGACTACAGGTTTGACTCTGAAAATAATAAATGTCTTAAAAGAGGAAGAGGGCTGTTTAATCCTTGTCTGCAGTCTCATCTTGTTCTCTCCTCCCCCACCACTCCACCTTGTTTAAATGACCATTACAAAAGAAGTGTGGTATAAAAAACATGTAGAACCATCATTTATTCAACAGCATCTCTTTCCTTTCTTATTTTACCCCTCTTCTAACAGGGGTGTGCGGGAGAACCGATGCTTTCCTCAAGCTCTCCTCACTGCCAAGGCACTTTCAGCCACAAATACCTTGCTGCCGCCGTGTTTTCCCAGCATGTGCAGACAAGGAGCGGGCTGGAGCAGAGTGAGGGGCTGGAGTGCAGAGGGGGGAGCTGTCAAAGTGGGAAGAAAGAAGGCAAACATCTATTCAGAGGCCAGATGCGCTGAGCAAGGTCAGCTGCAGAGACACAGCCCTTTGCAGCAGCTATGCAATTACATCCAAAGTCTGCACAGCACCGAGAGTCCCACAACCTGCATGCAAGGGCTGGACTGGAGGATCTAGGGCAGCTGGAAGAAGGTCTATAATGATTTTAATTGCTCTTCCGAGATGCTAAAGGGTAGATGAGATGCTCTTTAGCTAGAGCAGAGGGGCTGATGCTCTGTACCGCTTGCAAGAATACATGCAGATAAATACCCTAATGAGAGAATGGAGAGAGAAATAGGGTAAGTGCCAGCAGTGATCAAAAGGTGAAATAAAGTAGTGAAATAAGATGCAGCCTAATCACAGCATGGAGGACAAGGATACAAAATCTTGTCACCAAAAGTGGCTGTTAAGGTAAATTAGATTAATCACTCCCAGCTCTCTTCCTCTCCAAACTCCCTTAATTTTAAAGAAGGGGCTGACTCCTGTGAGGCTGCACACCATACAAGACTGCTGGACATTTAAAGCTACATATGTAGCATGCCTGCTACAGACACGCATCCTGTGCTTCCACTTTCCAAGAAAACTGGGATCTGCTACTTGGTAGGTCTTTTCCATCTGCAGCTTTTATGACTCTGCTGAGGGACCAGGAGCAATGTCCCCCTTTTCTTGCTCAAGAAATATGCTACCAAATGCCAGAAGAAGGAGCAAGTTTAAGAGCTTTTGGGCTTAACGGTTTGGGCTGATCACACTCGAATCATTCTGCAAAGGCGTACATGCAAAGAGAAAGAAACAACAACCACTAAGTAACCACTTCACATCTGCCATTAACATTATTAAACTCCTTACAAACAGTATCTACCCCACCTTCCCCACTACACACAAACATACACACACCCCCGAGCTCTGCAACACAGCAACTAGGAGCCAAGACGGCTCTCCTCTCCTCACTGCAGCAACCACATTCATTCCTGTTAAGGGGTTAACGATTCATTTCCACTACTTCTCTCGAGAAAACCTACAATGAAAACATTGGCTCACGAAAGCGTTCTCACTGCCAGAATGCCACAGCGCGAGTGAAAAGTCCGTTTTGTTTTCATTACATCTCTGGGATTTCCGGCTTAACTCCTGAGCTTAGACACCAAATCCCTAGATACCCCACCCACCCAGTTTTTCTTCTTTTTTTTTTTTTTTAAATAACATTTCTACTGCACGGCCCACCAATTACCATTTGGAGGGTGGGAGGGAATGGGGAAAAGAAACCATGCAGAAAAGGATGTTCTTGTTGGAGAGAGCACATGCCTCTCCCAAGACAAGAGTTACCCAGTTTCTCCTGGCTTCTAGGATTTTCTGCTGAGAAACACGGTTTTAATTCTATACCTGGCCTTTCTCTTCTATTTCTTACCCTCTGGGCTCCCATCTTCCCACTCGGCCACCGAAGCCAGTGCTGAAAGTCAGCCCCAAATCTATGCCCTTTGAAGTTATGTGACATGACATAGAAATCCAAGCCTTTCTTGTACAAAAAGTATGATTACTTCACAGGGCGTTTTTTTCTCCAGTTATGATAGAAAAATGTTCCAATCTCAGAAAAAACCTAGAAAGGTTCAACCTTTATGTCACAGCTGATTTGGTCTCTGTGTGTATAGGCAGCACAGTTCAAACACTGACTGAGAAAGAAAAACAATCTATGGAAAACACATGAAGAGAGGTAACCTCATGCCGTAGCAACACTTCTGTCCTACTCAAGCAAAGGAACCGTTTCTGCGCCTTTATGTATTTATCCACTGTGGGAGAAGAACTTCATTGGAGAGAGCTTTTCTCTTTTATAGTACTTCCACACACCCAGCTTTCCTTTAGCTACATCCCAATCCAAAATTCCCCTGCAAACACATACAAATTCTTTCTTGCAGTCAACACTCCACCAAGCACAAGCGTATTGCTATTTGTCGCATCCACATGAATGCCAAAGCAGTCCACAAGCTGGTTGGGCACTACTTTTACTTTGCTCTTAAAAGTCGCTCACAAAGTTGTCAAGAAAAATGAGTAATGGCTGGCTGAACAGTGCCTTTTCACTATTCGCCGTTACTGTTTGCTTATAAAAAATCTACCAATCTTTCCATGGTTAATAATAACAACCAGATATGCATACAGTTTTTGGACAGAAGTAATTTTGCAAAAGGAATTAAATAAAGGCAAAAAGCCACTTTGTTGGGTGACATTTTGGTGGGTTCTAACTCTGAGTAATCTGCAGTTCTTTCATTGAATTAAAAGAGGCTAGCAGCAACACCAACGTGGTACAAAAAAAGCAAGTTTTCTCTTAAAGAGTGACTCCTCATACGCATTCACCCCCGAGGAAGAAGACTGGCCGTGTGTACTGAATGACCTTCTTAAATCCCCTCTCATCAGCCTGCAAAAATGGCACTTCTGTTGAAAAGGTTTTACCCAGCATTGTCACTCTTAAAACTGAAGATGACTATAACTAGGATAGATTAGACAGGGAGAAAATAACAGCAGCAAGCTCCGGTTTCTCAGTACGGCACTCAGTACAGCTCCCCACTTGTGCCACCTGGTCAATCTGGCGTGGTCCTGCTGGTTTCAGGGGAATTACCCTGTGAAACAGGGGAACAGCAGGGTAAACTGGACCCCCACCACTCCTGCAGCCTTGTGGGAATCCTGCTAACCACATACAGGGCACAGAAGACAACTTTGAAAAACAGGATGGTGAGAAGAACAAAACAAAAAGCTAAGACCAGCAGGGAGAATCAAGGGCATAATACGCTCAGCATTTTTTTTTAATCTGCTTTTAAAACTCTGTGTGATTGATTTCACTCTTTACTGGCAGATGCTGGGAAAGCTTGGGTGCCTGGCAGGGCTGAACCCTGGGCTGGACACAACTGGGACAAGCTGAGGTGGCAGCAGGGAGAGGGTGGTTGGTGTCCTCAGGCTGGGTCTGAGCAGAGGGTGCTGGAGTGGGGCCCCAGGGTGTGGTGGAGTTCAAGCAAGGGGAAGGAAGGGTTTTGTAACTGTCAGGTTTCTCACCTTTAACTCTTGCCAGGGTTACCAGGGTCTGTGCTGCTGCCTTGGTGAGAGACACTGGAACTGTTGCCCTGTGGCTGCAGCCCTGGGGGTGGCCTGCTGACAGGCACCCTCCACGATGCCCTCTTTTAGGATCGCCCACAGCGGCACAGTCATGTTGCTTGGAGAGCCCTGTGCTGGCCTCCACCAGCAGTTTTAAAACTAAGTCATCAACATTTCAGCAGCCCTTGTTCAAGCTTGAAGCCTCAGCAAACCAGGGGAGGGCAGCTGCCACTGCAGGCTGCTCCTGTGGGCTGGGGTGCCCTGGCCCCAGAGGAGAGCCAAGCTCCCCAAGCGTGCTCTCCACCCCCATCCCTGGGTGCAAGCAGGGCTCTGGGTGAGATCACCCTGCTTGTTTTTCTCTCCACACCCCAGCAAGGACCTCAACAAGGTCCCAGGGGCAGGAAGCTTGCTCGTTAACCCACTCTCAGGGCACTGTCAGTTGACACCTTCCTTGTGTCATGTGTCCTCCCCTTACTGTTCAGCAACACCAATTAGCAAAACGTTGCTAAATACCTGCTGAAGCAGCAAAGGAGTAGGAGGAGGTGACCAGGTAACTCCTCTGCACTCAGGAAAATCCTAGCAGATTCGAGGGAAGAAACAAACCTGGGAAAACCTCATGAAAAGGATTGCAGCTGAATTTCTCAGACACTGTCACCACATACTTCTAGAAGCCTCCTTTTCTTCACATAGTGTTTTCTCCTGGCCTCGCTTTTCCAAGTCACTCCTGCAAGACCCACTACCCCAGCGAGGTTCTGGTAGCAGCACCTGGTGCCATGACAGCCTTGGGAAGGGAACAGCCACCAAGCCCGGGGACAGCTCAGCTGCAGAACACCTCTTCCCAACCTGACTGATACTGCTGTCACAGTCCCTGGGATGTTTCAGCTCGTGTTTCCCTCCCCTCACGTGTGAAGGCATCACGATGGCTGTCTGAGTCCTGCAGTTAATATGGGTGCACAGGTCCATAATGGTACATTGTAAGTGAATGTCTCAGGGTAGGCAGCAATAATAATTAGCTGTCATGATTTGAAAAAAGGATAATCCATGCCATTGAGTTAACAGTCACTCACACAACACACATGGATTTAACTAATCTTAATTTGGAGAAAAATAACAATTCTAAATATATCAAATAGCCCATTTCATGGCAACCTGCAGCGGTGTTTATCTCTGGTTTCCAGCACATGCGAGTTATTTAGTTTCTCTCACTGGCAGTTTTACCATTCAAAAGCCTGAAATGAACATTCATGGAGCAGGGGTTGCAGTTAAATCCTGCCTCTGACAGGGAGCCTTTTTTCATGATGTACATCTAGTACAATGTATGGAGCCCAGCACTGGTAGCTGGGACCGGATGAATGAGGAATTCCAATCAACCCCCTCCCCTTTCCTAGCACTGTCTTTGCAAAAATTAGCTCACCATCTTAATGAACCTCTGCTGCTGCTGTAGTTATATGTTTGTGAGGGTCTGCTGGCCTGAAAGTGCAGACCTGCCCGTGAATCTGGAGGAGGTCTGGTCCAAGTGGTGCCTGCCCTACAGAGGCTCCAGCCCCTTTGCTGGGGTTCTATGAAACCACTCATCATTAAAATCAAGTTGACTGGTACTTTTTTTTTAAATCTGGGTCGTTTCAAAGAATCCTACTAACAAATAGACCACAGAGCCATGGGGAGGAGATGAGATACCATCAGTCAAATGACAGTGAGAGCACCTTCCCAGGTTATTCTTCAGCCAGGACAGGTCACCTGGTTATGTCCAAGATCTGATAAATATGAAAGATAAAAAGAAGTATAAAATACAACAGTGGTCTATTTTTTTCCAAGATACCTGCCAGCAGTGAAATAAAAGAAGCAGCGACCGATAACTGCTCGCCAACTCATTGGCCTGGTTATGTTTTGCTGTGCAACAATCTGGTACATCTCTTCGATACGATCACGCCCTCTGTACAGGAGGCAGAACTGATTTTCAAACAGGTCAGCCAATAGCAAAAAAAGAAAAATAAAACTTGTACAGGGCAGACTGCTCCTAAGCGAGTCACCTCCTCCCAGTGCCAGCTAACATGCTACCGCACATCTTACGGACAGTGGTAACTAAATGAAAACACCTTCAGAACTTGGATTTGCAAGTTACCAGTCAGGGAAAGATGACAGATTTCATTATCAGAAGATCTTTAAAAGCTGATTGCAGAGACAAAGTTGCCTTTGTTTCTGCTGGAATATAGAAATGTGTGTCAGAGACTTGTGTTGCATACATAAAAATTCTCGTGGACTCCTGAGTTCTGCCTCAACGTGTCCCTCAAAGCAGCTTAAGGACTATTGTGTGGTCAAGAGTCATTCAGTGACTTGGGCAAGAAGAGCTACCAAGAAAGTAAAAAAAAAGACAAAAAGAAAGAGAGGAGGAAAGATCAGGTGTACCCTGTGCCAGGATGAATACTCAGCGCGGTTTCTGCATCCCAATATCCTCAGACCCAGAGCTACAAGATGTACAATGGCAGAGCCAAGCTCAGCACTTGACATGCCCTCAGAGCATTCAGCCATGGGAAGCTGTAAGGTTTGGTGGCTTAGTCACACCACAGAAGGCTGTACAATTCATTCTGACCAAATAAGAAGGTCTACAAAAATAACACAGGATCAAGGAGAGGAGCTGAAACCTCTTCGAGGACAGCAGTGGCGGCAGCATATTTCAGGGAGCCAGAGTGGCGAGTGGGTGATTTCTGGTTTCCCTCTTCAAATATAAAGACTCAATTATCTTTGAACAGCTTGCTTTACACATGAATTGACACATTTATTTTACAATAAATAACTGAAAGTTATCTATGTTTCCTTTACTGTTAATCTACACAAAGAAATAATAAACAGAGCTTGTCTACAAAAATGCAACTACTGCAGTCCTCAGAATTCAATTAAGCTAAAATAATTAATGCTTCCACCATATTAAATTACTTTATACATTTGAGCCACTGAAGTTTTTTTTTTTATTATTCTTTAATCTTTTTCGCCTTTTTATTTAATAAAAAAAAAAGTTAGTTTCAAAGGGGGGGGCTGGCTAGGAGGGGGAAAAAGAACACGATTTGCTGTTAAAATGTAATGGTCTCCTTTAGCTGACACAGCATGTAGAGTGTTTTGTGCCTTTGATTAAAATAACATTTTAAATGCTTTGAACAAACATATCTCCCCATACTTCTAAGGGATTATTTTACATATTTCTTGGTGGAATAAAGAAATTCATTCTTCCTGTCGCAGTACAGAAAGGCTAAGAATATCTTTCGTCACATATAAAGTAAAAATACTGTAGGCTGTTGCATTATTACAAAAAAAAAAATAAAGGGAGGGGGTGGCAGGGTAGGAGAAAGCTGCCTTAGAGATTAAGTTTCCCTTTTATGAAATCGTATTTAGTCTCTTTTTTTAACAAATCTAACAACAATGCTCTACAGCCGCTCACTGGGAAATACCTTTAATGTTAAATGCAGATTCTGATTTTCTTGGCTAATGCAGAAAGCCTTTCTATTGAAATATAAATAAGGGGTTTGGTATATCCCACTAAAGCCTTTCCAGTGAATGACTTCTGTGGGTTTTTCATGGCTACCCTCCATGGCTGTAATGTGAGGCTTTTATCCTACTATTGAAAACTATCCGCTGCTATTAAAAAAAAATATGGAAGGACACTGCACCTTTTTATCTCAGAGCTGGGCTCCTAATTGAGAAAGTATTATTACGACACTGTTTTGTGGATGTCCCTATCTCCGTGCACTGCTGAGAAAATGCCAATCAAATGATAAACCCTTTTATTTTTCTCAATTCAGAATCTTTCCTACATATTTTTCATTTGATATTCAGTTTAGTCTGAAAGAGATTAGGTGCTCCAGACTGGCTTTTAATTTTTTTATGCCTTTTCCACATGTGAACATCTCCTTCACGACCTCCTACCCCAGCAGATTTTCTGCATAGCAAAAGCATTGGTTATGCTGTTGTTGACCCCCAGAACCTGGGATGGGACAGCACACTCTGGCAGCTCTGGGAGTAGCCATTGAGATACTATGGACTGAACTTGGGCAGAAATTAGTAAGAGATGAGCTCTGGGCTACAAGTGCAACAGAGCTCTCCTAAACCAACCTTAATAAGCGCTGCACACCCTCTGCAAGGGGCTGAGGGCCATCAGCTTGCACAGAGCTCAGCAGCTATTGGGAGTGCCCAGCACCGCTCAGGCAGCCTTCAGCAGACTAAGGAACATCCTGAATATTTCTCTTCTGCTCCTAACAAATGGAAAGGAAATCTAGCATTCAAATCTGCTACACCATGATGTAGTCATCTCTACCAATAAATGTATTCACAACTGCAAAAGGATGAGGAAAGCTGAAATAGGATGAGGAAAAGACAGAGTCAGATCTTACGGTAGGTTTGTTTACAATGCTACAGCACAGGTCTGCCACAGCTAATGCTCCCAAAGCTACCAGCTGCCCCATGTCAAGGTGGTGGCTGCACCCAAAAAAAGATTCCTGGAAGAAAACAGTGTAGTCAATGGGCATTGTATGCCCTGTCCTAAAAGAAAGGAAGTCTGAAGACCACAGCATTTTAAAGCCCACACCCTCACTGAAGTGATGCCCAAGCCTGTCAGAGATGCTGGGGACTGGATCAGAGACCTCCAGCACTAAAAGTGGAAAACTCTTAAGCTTCAATTGTAAAGATAGGAGCCTCTCACTAGTCTTCTGGGGATCCCCTCATGGGAAAATCTCTACCATAGGCGGGATCCTGGACTGTCAGATCTAATCCCATAGGACAATTCCTAGAGACATCGGGGTAGTGGCAGCAAAGACAAATTGTCACTGGTCTTCTGTATGGGATGCAGTCAGTTTGAACAAAAAAGGCCTGTTTGAGGGGAGATCCTGCTGTGTAACATAAAACCCCCACTCACTAGCAGGGAGGAGAGTCATCCTTTCACCACTGCAGAGGGGAAAAACACCCTGCTTGATGGAAGCAACCCCATGCCAGGCACTCTGCAGGAACCTCTGCATACCACCTCACCTAGGTGGATAATCATCACCTGCCTGCCCACATCTGAGCGGGGGAGGTCCACTGAATGAACGTTAACTTCACCACATATGAGAGTTTTAGAAATAGAAATGCCTGCAATTTGCTCACCCAGGCCAGCCTGTGCTCTTGTATCCTCATTCAGAAGATCTATTTGGGGTGTGCATGAGAGTGGAGGTGTTGCCCACCCACCCCAAGCCATCTAAGGAAACCCAGAACGGGCAGCACAGGCAGCAGTGCAGGCCAGGAAGCTGACATCTACCCCAGGGAAGGAAAAATAAAGGACATAATGAAGCCCTGCTTTAGCCATCACAAAAAAATCTTCTTCCCACTACAAGTCAGTGGGAAGAGGATTTTTCCAGTGACATCACTAGCGTCAGGATGCAGTCTTTCCCAGTGAGTCTGCACGTGAGAAAGGGTATCTGGAACAGGACTGAACTGAGCACCTTACCAAAGACTCCTATCCCTCTGCCACTGCTACTTGCTTAAGGATGCTCCTGAAATGTTTTCTGACCCCAACTTTCTGCTTTTTCGCAGATGTACAGGCTCCCCCTTAGCTCTCCAGGCTGCCTGAGAGGCCCCTTTCTCCCGCAGTTGGCCCTGCACAGACAGCTACAATGAATTAAACAGGGATGGACAACCCTGTAGAGCCATGAGGATCCTCCAGATGGACGGCTCCTATAAAGACGTGTTGCTGAAGCCTGTTTCATGGCACTTTCTAGAGGACTCTAGTTAAAAGATTACCTAGGCAAGTTGACTGAGTGTAAAACGTGCTGTACCTGCAATGTTCTCCTGCTTGGGGCAAATTCCTTTTGTAGGCGTGAGAAGACGGTCTTCTTCATCGGGTGTGACTTGGATCCCGATTTCCACTGGCTCTGACACTTTCCTGAGCTCGGCGCGTGAGGAGGGGGGAGGGCTGCTCTTATCCATGCTCTTTTCATAGCAGACACCACCAGTGCCATTGCACTGTTTTCTCTTGTGCTCTATAAAAACCAAGATGTCTCCCAGCGGGAAGTTCATCTGACACTGTCCACAGGTTAACAAGTCGGGGTCTGTCCCGCCTGCGGCGATGCTGATGCCGCCTGGGTCTGCTATTGCCAGGCTCTCGTCCTCGTCGGCCAGTGCCGGTTCCACATGGTCAGCCTCTGCTTTGCATGGACAAGGAGAAAGAGGGAGGAAAGGGACGAGGGGAAAAGAGAAAGAGATTGCTTTGAGTGTTTGAGACTCTGAAGGATGCATCACCAGAGGCCCAGCCTCCCCCTACCCCCCCTCAAAGGAGCCAAGCCTGATTAGATCTTTCTTTTATTTTTCAGCTTTTCCGCTCTCCCAGAATGATTTCAATATATTTTGCAACCAAGCCTGCCTGAAACAAAATGGAAAGGCTGACCTGGCATAGCTTTCTTGACAGCTCCTTCCCACTGCTGCCAGCACTGCAAGGATATCAGCAAAGAGCCATTTTGCAAGCATTCGAGCCCCGAGTCACATTCTGAAATAGTTCCTCTCTTTTTATCCCACCTTCTCATTCCCTCCGCGTCTCCCAGCCATCTGGCCAAGGCCCCATCCAGCAAAGCTTATGCACCCAAGTTTTTCCTTCTTTTTCAGAGAGAGGGGGAAAGCTTTTATGCACCAAACTGGCAGGACCAGGCTCCCCATGTCATACAAAATTATTACACTACAGAGTTACAGGCAAGATTAAATTTTCACCCATTAGCAGAAATTACAAAAAAAACTGCTTGCAAGACTGGGATAAGCAGGGTATGGTCTCATGAGCAGTTAAGGGGTTTCAAAAGTGTGTACAGTGGGAAAGGGAATGAGGCACTTATTTAACATATTGGAATATTGGCTGAGCCTGAAATATTCCACTCTATTTTTCCAATGGCAAATAACCCTGCCATTGCTATATAGGCTAATAAAAGGGGGTTTTGTTTAAATCTTGTCCACGGACCTGTTGAATTTTCTACCTTTACCCCCAAACAGTGGGAAAGAACTTCTGAGTGACCTGAATCAGTTTCTAGGAAATATGCAACTTCTCATTTCACAATTAATAAAACCCAGTATGTTTTAAATCAGCATTTAGAGATCATTTTTACATTATAAAATAATTGTGGATCACAATCCATTTCTGGAGCAAAACATGTTTTTTGGTTTGTTTTCTCTTGTTCTGCCATGTAACTGCCAAATCATACAAACCTTGGACTTTACTCAGGCAAAATTTCCACTGACTTTTGCCTAAGGCTGGTTTGCTTCTGCAAGGACTATAGGATTTGGGCTGAACTAAACAGAGGAACTAACAGTATGTAAATCAGTGACTGAGACCACTAATCGAATCAGGATTAAAGGAATAGGAGGAAAAATGTTCTCTATTAGCCCAAGCAGTTTCCTCATGGATTTCCTGGGGAAAGTAAGTAACACAAATGTCTCAAAGAAGTAAGACTGTGATAGACAGAAGTTCTAATTCAGACCTGGACTCTTCTCCATTCTGAAAACAAAAGGATTTTTGTCCCACTCTTCAGCAATTGCAAAAAAAAAAAAAAAAAAAAAAAAAAAAAGGAAAAAAACAACAACGAACACATAGAAAAAGGGCAAGAGGTAGAAAGTGGAATGCATTGCCTGGCAACAAAAATGGTTAAGCCTTGAAAAAAAGGTAGTTTAGAAAAAGAATCGCTCCCATTTTTGCCTTCCAGAATAAATAACTGCTCAGCGTATCTACCAGCTGTATTACAAGTTGCATCAGAGCTCTCTAACAGCGAAGCAGAGCAGCAGCAGCAGCGCCAGTGCCAGCAGGAAAGGACAGGGACCCCAGAGAAGTGCCCAAGCATGGACCATCCTGCTGGAACCAACGATGGGCACAAGAAGGCTTATGTTTCCCAACTCACTCATTCTGAAAATCATTAATTACCTTTTCCCCTTAATCTAAGTTTAAAAGGAGTTTGAAGACAATACTGACCAATTAATTCCCCAATTTATATCATGAAAAGATGTCTCCTAGCCTTAGTGGAAATGTAACTATAACCCTGTGCTGAAAAGGCACTGCTGGGAAGGGAGCAGATACCTGCAAACAGTGTGTCACGATGCAAAAGGTAATTATTTAGTGCTGCAGTTCGCCTTTAATGATCTAACATTGAGCAATATTGTTTTTATTGAAGAGAGCTTGCACCTTTAATTACCAATTACATATACATCATTTTAGAGCCAAAAGAAAAGCACTGTGAAAAGGGTCTTTTAGAAATGTGCGTGCAATTTGTAGCCAGAATTCCTATTAAGGGGGAATACTGTGTCAAAATATTTTAAAAAACCGTACAGAGAGGCACTCACAGGCTCGAAGATACACAAGCGGGAGATGGGACAAAGAGCTGGAAAAGACAACACGAAAACAGGAACTGAACTAAGGGTTGTAAGAATAAAAGATGGCACAGGAGAAAAAAATGCTTGGTACTAGTTTCACTAACATTCCTGTAAAGCCTTTTGATTAAAGTCTGTGTCTTAAATTACAATGACTGAATTTTGGCATTTGTATATATGCAACAAATAAAAAGAAAAACACAGATCTCAACTTTATTATCTTTTTGATGTGAGGATTTTTATTGGGTTTTTTTGCCTGCGATTTAGATCGTGCTCTTCAGAAAATGTAGCAAAATTGCTGCAATTGATAAGGGTCCTGACCAGGCGCCTGTGGAAATATGAAGGAGGTTTGAACAGCTAAACTGTTACAAATTCTTTCTTTTCAGTTCTACACTTCATCTGAATATTAGTTAAATCCACATATGCCTATTCGCTTACACTCGCTCACTCTCTCTTTCCAAGGACTCCGCAATGGCACTTTTTTAAAATAACATCTGGTATTCCTTCATATTTTGGCAGTCGTCACATCACCAAAAATCAGCTTTTCGTTTTCTTGGTACGCCGAGCCCTCATGATCAGTAGTAATTGGGTTTCAAACTATCAAAAGATTTTTTTTTTTTACTCAACTCTATTTCTGATTTGAGCTTAATAAATCATCAATCATGAGACCAGCTATTCACCCAACAATGCAGAAGCTATATTACATCCCCTTATTCACAACATGGAAAACAGACATAAAAGAATGAAAAACAAAATACTGAATAGATCTTCAAATGCATTTTATCCATGTCAATTTGCATTTATTTTTTTTACTCAGAATAAAAAAAAAAAAAGAAAGAAAGAAAAGGCTTCCTATTGACAACTCAATTAAGCCATTAAAAACCTACATTCAAGTAACATTACAGGAGAGATTTAAAACCCACAAAGGGAAAGAGAAAAAAGCCTGCAAGTCCAGCCCATAACGCATCGGGTCATGCCTGGTTAATACAACAGCCAAGATCTTAGGCTGTTTAAGGAGCCCTTTAATACCAGTGGGGCAATTTAGGCCAGTCTCAATCTAAAGTTCTGACTCGGCTTGTGTCTGTGGGTTTAAAATGAGTCGCTTCACATTATTTGAATTTAACTCTGTGGTTTTATTGCTGTTGTTGGTAGATGGGTTTAGAGGTAGGAGGGTGTTTCTTCACAAGTATTTATTTAAAATTAATTTATACTTTTTAACAAGAAGAAATTAGGCGACACAAAATAGGAGAAGGGAAGACATCTCATGTCGCTTACATGAGAAAAGTGGAAAAAAAAAAAAAGCAAATGAGCTATTTCCAGCCAGGACTCATGCCCTGGTTCTTTCAGGCGTGTTAAGGAGTGCCCAGTATTTTCCCTACATCCAGAGATTCCTACACAGAGGATTGCCTTGGCACTGCCTGCCTAGGGAGCACAGTGAATTGGCGACGGGCAATCTTTGGGGACATGAGTGACACAGTTGTTATATGATGGCTTTGTGAAATTAAAGCAACCAGACAATCCAAATCATTTGCTTTACTTAAAAAAGCATTATACTTGCTGACTGGACTCTAAGCAGCATCTCCAAGGTCTCTGGCTGCCTACCACACCAAAATACAGTGGGCAAACCCCTTAATTCCATAAAGGCACTGTCACAAAGCCACCAGCACTCCTACTCCAGCGTGGTGACATCATTAGAGCATATGTGCCCCATGCAAACAATGCTCTCATGCCCAGTATTAAAGTGAACACACATGCTAACTACTTTCTGCCTGTCAGTTGTCTCAAAATCTTACCCACTAATAGTGGAAAGGACTGTTTTGTTAAAAATCATTTCCAAGGCTTTAAAGGACAGAACCATGGAAGTTTGTTCACAGAGTTTGGGTGAGGCTGGGTCCAGACAGCGATCATTTATTTTCTTGTCTTTTTATTGCTCTGCAGAACCAGGGTAAGAAGGGATCTAGAAGTTGCCAATCTATTCTTTTCCTTATTTTTCTTGTTCTACAGTATCAAAATGAGGCAAAGGGGGCAGAGGAAATGTTTTGGTGTTGGGCCAAAGTGTTGCATGTGAAACTTCCCTGCCATGGCTGGTTTGCACACGAATCACTAACGGGGTGGTGAAGGTGAGTGTTGCCAGTGCCTTCACTGCTGAGGTGCCCTGCCTGCCCCAGCACCATGTCACAGCCACTGCCCACCCCTGTGCCCACCTGGGAGACAAGACACGGGCTACCCCAGGGACCACCCTTCGCTGGAACAAGCTGGGGGTGCCCAGAGTCCACCATGGGGACACAGTTGCCGGTGGTCAGGTACAGGATATTGCCTAAAAACGTGCTGCAGCACGTCGAGTGCGCTGTTCTCCTCACACTGTCACTGCTGTCTTGAAGGCACAGCCAGAGAGAGCTCAGCCTAGTTGGGGAGTGAGCACAAAGGACAGACTTGCTCTTCAGGGTGTTGGCCCAAAGCAGGCCTGAAAATGATGTCCCTTCAATCAACTCCCACATGTCACATTTACTGTAACATCGACATGCTTAACGGAAATAGCTCGAATCACACGCTCTCTGGCTGGGTTATCACCGAGATCGGTGTCAGGACCCTTGCTGCACAAAGACTAACGCTGCTCAAAGCGGGTGACACGGCTCCTTGCCGTCGAAGTTTATCAATAACCTGCTTCCAGAGCATCCCAGCAGCTCTCTGCAGCCACAAGGTGCAGAGTTGAGATTATGCCTACACATTGCACCAGCATCGCACTCAGCGGCACTGGGCACCAATTTTTAATTTTTCTGAAGACTGCAAAACAATTGTTTGTGGTATTTAATTTTTTTCCTAAATATAAGTCTGAGGCTGAGTTCACCAGAAGAGGCAAGTTGATGGAGAAGCCCCGGAAACACAGGGGACCGCAGCGTGCCTCACTTTCCCAGCGGCTCTCCGGAATGTGCAAAGTGCACAAAGGCAGCCGGAGCAGCGGCAGAGGCTGTGCCCCTCCGTGGCCCCGGTGCGGCCGCAGAGCGGACCGGTCCCGCACGGCTCAGCCCGGCAGGTGCGGGCCCGGGCAGGATGGAGCGGCCGCCCCGGGGCCCCGCGAGGGGACCGGGACGCGGCGGTGCAGGGATGGGGTGAGAAATGACCCGGTCACTCCGAGGCTTCACACCCGCAGAGGGCTGCGAGGTGAGGGGCTGAGCTGCAGCACTGGGACCTCAGACACCTCTTGCAGCAGACCGAATCTCTCAGAAAGCAGTTTAACCCTCTGTATACACCTGAGACAGAACGAGCCCAAGCACTGCCACAAAGAGCCAGTCAGCACATCAGGATTTAGGGAAAAGAAGAAGGAAAACGACACAATAACCATGCCGGACCCAAACAGGACAAAAGACAATAATATCCGAGAATCTGCACAAATCTCCAACACTTGTCAGATGTTATTTCTTCAGAAACTATGTACAGTGTTTCGGAAGGGAGTAGTGTGTCTCTTAATTAAACTATACATTCATAAAAAAATATTTACTGCTTTTGAAAACAGAAAATGTATAGCCTCTTCTATAGACTGCAGAAGCTGTAAATCTCTGCAGATAAAATGGGATGTGATAACGTGATATAAAAGCATTCTTTGTTCCCCAGTGAATACATTTGTTTTATTTAAAACTAAACGACAACCAAGGAGAGAAATGAGTGCTTGGTGCCACAAAAGGAGAAGGAGCGGTATTTGGGTACAGGCTTTCAACTGGCATAGAAAAGAATACTGGAAGCAGAGATTCTTACCCAAGGATTTAAAAGGCATGATCAAAATTAAGTAATTAGTTCTGAGCATGTATTAAACACACAACAGCACTGTCCTTTTCTTAAATATCAGACTCAAAAGAGACTGCATTTTTCAATTGTTTATGGCACACTGTTGCTCATATACGATTTTCTTAAGCCTTTTTTTTTTCACTTTCATTGAAACATACTCATTATAATATTCAGTGAATTTATGGCTTCTTCCAGTGGCTTAGTAAAAGGGGTCATAAAAAAGTTAAGTAAACCAGTATGTTTTTTTTCCTCTCCCTTAACTTTGGATTCCTTTTTTGTACTGTGCTGTCTAGTGCTTAGTCTTTGGAAAGTACCTTGGGCATATCCAGCACACACACAAATTATCAGATGCTCCAGGAAAAAAAACAAAACGGAATTTCTTGCACTGAGGCAACTACACAAAAGACTTGCATATGTCAAAAATACAGAACTAAGTCCCTGTGAATGCTGCACCATTAATCAAATCCCCGATCTGGTGTCACTTTTGCCAGTAAAATGATTATATTCTTCTAACCCCCGTCTACTGGCGCGTGCCTGCAATGCATGAAGTGTGTCCCTCTACTTTAATTTGTTTTCGAATAGCCTGCTTTAGGCATTTTTTATATATCCTTTGGAAAAAAAAAAAAAAAAAAAAAAAAAAAAAAAAAAAAAAAAGAAAGAAAGAAAGAAAGAAAGAAAGAAAAAAAGGGGGGAAAAAAGAAAAGCAAAGAAATAAGATGCTACTTAAAGCTCCAGCAAGGATCTACAGTATTGAAAAAGCAACAGCTTTTTGAGGAGGGCAGACAACAAGAAAATTTTACTGATGTCCAGGAGCCTCTGAGGCTGCAACTGAGTGCCGAGAAATGGTGTGCAGTCTGTTCAGATACATTTTTAAGAAGTAAATAAACACCGAGGAGGAAGGTGCTATAGTACAAGCAGCTGAATGAATCATACATTTATCAACGCATGCAGTTATTGATGCCTTTTCCCTCCCTCGTTAAAAAGATACATACATATAAAGCCGTCTACAGATGATGCTGATGCTTCACCAGTGCTTTAGTGGCACTGCTAACTTTAATGCATGTGGGTAAACCCCAGCCACTCTTTATTTTTCCACATACTTTCTCTGGACCGAAGGGAGACTAAATTCAACCAACAACTGCACTGCAACCCTAGAGAAACCAAACTGCGACCAAAGACTAGGAAATGCTCTGGCAAGGAGGCTGAGAGCCATTTTGGGGTAACAGGTCTCTGCAGGGAGGCTTTTCCACCAGGCTTTGACCTGAGGGAGTGGGAAGGTGGGAGGCAGAGGAGGGATCGCGGGGAAGGGGAGCATGGGTGTGTGTGCACTTGGTGGGCAGAGGAAGGGCATGAGGAGAGACGGATAGCTGTTTTTCTTGATAAAAGTTAACAGTCATGCAATGGAAGGAAAGCCACAGTAAGTGAAGTCTGAGGTTTTGGGAGGGGAAAAGGGAAGATTTTTCCCATGGCTGTGCAACACTAGCATCAGCAAGGGCCCAGGCACTGTGCTCTGCAGCTTATCGGTCTGTCAAATGAGCTGGCTGCTGTCTATATGCTTCCAACTAGCTCAATTCAAACATTAAATGAAGTAGAGAAATCATCAGATAAATTACTGGTCCTCTCTACCCAAGAGTGAAGGGTTTTTGTACAGCTGATGACAGCCCTGATCCTTTGTCTGACCTAATTTACTTCTCTTGAAGGTTAGAATAAAGTGCATTTTCCTGTCACAGGATAACCATGCACATATTGCACCCTGAAAATAAGAAGACGCTTCTGCTATGTTAATAGTGCTGTAACTTGATGGACTTTTCAGGATGGGTGAAACAGATATCCAAAGCTTTCTGTGTGTATGCCACTAAATTATATGTTTGGGCAGGAAAGTGTCCTGCTAAAGTCCATCCCTGACACGCAAGCCGACTGCAGCAGAGAACAGCACAAGCCCGTCGGAGAAGCCTGTCAGATGCTCAGCAGCAACTTCTACATGACAGATGTGATTTTGTGTTTATTTCTCTAGAAAAAAAAAAGAATGCTTATTTTCATTTGCAGGAATTACAGATAGTTTGCTCTAAGGACCTGAGGATCAAAGTACAGTTAACTATCTCGTATCAAATCCTCTCGGTAGGAGCACACGTGGCTTTCTGATATGTAATCGAAGCCAATTTCTGTACATGTGTGTCTGCTTTGTTGCTGCACACATCTTATCCTACAACTCCAGCTTCTTCACTCTGTGTTTTCACATCCACTGGAACAAGCATATGGATCTCCATGGGTTCCCCCCACTCCCCGCCACGCAGGAGCTCGCTCATGTGCAGGTATCATTATCCCGACCACTATCTGACAACAACAAATTGAGAATTTAAACATTGTCTGTTGACAATAAAAAGCACCGTTAAAAACTAATTTTAATTAAAAACTCCTGTCCGCCCGAGTCAATTAATCAGCCGCGATTTAGTTAAAAATAGATTTGTCTCGCTGTCAAGCCTCTCTCGGCTAGCTCTATATGGATCTTCGCATGAAAATCAATAGTACAAGTTTACGCCGAGCGGCTTTGGCAGCGCGGTGCGCGCCGGGCGCGGCGGTGCGGGCTCCGGCGGCGCATCCCGCGCGTCCCGCGGCGGAGCCGGCGTGGCCATCGCACGGGCTGGGAGCTCCCCCTAGTCGCCAACCCCCGCCACTGGCGGCCGGGGCACACGGCAGGCTCCGGCAGCCGGCGAAGTTTATTTTGGAAAGTATTTTCCATCAACAAACAACACAAAGAGCGAAGAGATCCAGGTAGGAAACGCGGGAGACAAGCTAACATCGTGTGCGAGGCGTTTTTGAAGCAGAGAGGTTTGCTCGCAGAGAGCTCAGCCCTGGGAAGAGCAGCTGAAGTCAGCCAGAGTCTATAAATGATATAAAAAATTTGTGCTACTTCTTCGAGCGCACACTTTTCTAAATCATAATTATTACCAAATATGCCACAAGACAACCCTTTGTTCTGCAGAGAAACACACGTTTTGTGCAAAACAACGGCTCCCACCATTCCTATTCAAGGCAGCCAGTTTGTAAAATCTTGAAGAGTTTTATTTCTCGGTATTTAAATAAGCTTGACGAAATATGCTCTGCATCTGCCGACCAGAAAAAAACTGCAAAATGGTTTCTCACCCGCTACATATCTGTTTAAGCCACCGGACATATCAACTAAAAAGGACAGAACAACCCACAGCCATAACCTAGTTACTCTGCACCAGTTTAGAAAATATTTTTAAAGAGCAGAAACCATGAAAATGTGCCAGTAATTTTTTTATTTATCTTGTAAGTCCAATACAAATATATTCAAATGAAAGACAACCTGGAATTCAACAGCATACAACCTTTTTTTTCCCCTGTCCTATTTAAAGTAAACACATGCAATGTCTTTTAAAAGCACGTTAAGCTTTTCTGTGCACAGCCATGCAGGTATTATGAAAAAGTCATCCATCCTTAAAATAATAGTAATTTCCTCTCTAATTCTTCAGTCACAGCTTACACTCTCTTTGTATTAGAGTTGATTACATTGGTGTGGGTTTTGTTCTGCAGGGAAAGTGCGTTAATTGCACTAAATCTAAATGCATTTTAAGAGAAGCTCCTTGGAGCAATTTGCAAAACTTTGACATGCAAAAAATCATAGGGTTTTTTGTTATGATTTTTAATGACTACGTACAAAACAAAGTGATACAGGAAATTATTGCTCTTCCTAGGAAACCTGTTGACCAGGTACTGAAGACCTGCCTTGGGAAACCTGGTTCTCTGCCTGGAATTATATGATTTTCTTGTGCCTTTCCCTCTCAATCTTTGCTCCTGCTCTACAGAAATGTTCTTGCTTTGCCGCTTTCTCCAAAACTGCTACCAGCGATCTTTTAACATGCTTTTGCCTTTCACATTTCCTTTAAATGCAAAATGCAGGGCTGGTTTGAAAACAGATTTCTTAAGTTAAAAATGGAAGATCTTAAGCTGCTGGAAAATCAGCAAGTTGAACCAAACCAAAATAACATTTCTTTGCACAGAGCAGCTCAACACTTCAGCCTCCTCTTCTATACATAATCAGTTCTTTTGCATTGTCCACCCATTTAGATGAGCTTGGCTACCAAGTTTGCTCTGTCCACCACCAGTGAAGAAAGGTCCAGAGTTGCTCTTTTCCCTCCGTGTGCTTCACCTCTTTTTTTTTTGCACATACACCATTACAAGGCTGCCTGGGTGAGCCTGGCAAGGACAGGCAGGCCACTCCGTTTTGCAGTCTTAAAGACCACTGTGCTAATGAGATGCTGCAACTCTGGAGCACAACTACATTGCACTTTCTCTCCTTTTTGAGTCTGTTTGTCTCACACTCAGGATCTAAACATTTCTCCAAACACCAAGTGCATGAAACCAAATAAACTCCAGCTGAACAGTGTCAGAAAACCCTTCTCTCTCTCTCTGTCTCTCTCCCCATCTCTCTCCCCATCTCTTCCTTTGCCTGGCAGAGACCTCCAATCCATCCTGAAATGCAACTCCCCTGACAGATGCCAAAAAGGGAGACAGGGAGAAAAAAGCCCAAGCTAAACACGACATAAAGGCAAGATTTCTGAAAACAGTATCAATTCATCCTGGCTTTGGGGGCTTGGCTTGAGATTGACTATTTTGTTTTAAATGCTTTGGTTTCCTATTCTGTTTGCCCACTACTTTCCAAACTCCCCTTTAGAGAGGACACTGCCTGGCTGCTTTTCCCCTATGAATGACACTTCCCAAGGAGTGCAGAGACTGTGACCCCCTCTCCTGCAAGCCTGCAGCTGAGGCTCAGACCTGTGCACTGAAATGCCTTCGCTCCTGCTCCCCAGCCCCAACCCCAGCCCGATGCAGCTCCCCCCCGCCCCCCCGCCTCCCACCACCTCCTCCCCTGGATACCTTCTTTTTTTTTTCTGCCACTGTTCAGTATGCAGGCTGATTTCTCCGCCAGCTTCCTCAGGATGGAGAGATAGATAAATACAAGAGGGTAGGGAGGGAAGCTCGTACTGTTCTGCTCTCCATTCCTCCCCCAGCCTTCCCGCTAAACCCATTGTACATGCAGCTCCTCGGCACCTTTGAATACTCTCCTGCCTCATTATTTACTTTCAAGTAAAGCGATCGGAAAAGGAGATCAAATTGGAATAACAAACCTACCTGGCTCTCTTCTCCACCCCCCTTCCCCCCCCACCCCCAGCAGCAACAGCAGCGAGAAAAGAAATGTTTCACCCATTGAAACAAATTCAGACGTGCGCAACAAAACAGCTTTTCCGCACACCCCCTTTCAACACTCCACATCTCCTCGCAAGTGAGACAGAAAACAAGTGGGAGAAATTACACTGGGCGATTTAGGTGGCTGTTGATGCTTTTTCTTTTAAAAAGAAAATTAGAAAACAGAAAGGGGGGGAAAATAAGAAGCCACCAACAAAAAGGCTAAGACATTTTCCAAACCGGATGGCTAAAATAAAAAATGCAATTAACGAAGGGGAGGGAATTGAGGAAGGGGGGAATCCACCTTTTATGGTGATGCAAATCTGGCTCCAAAATAACAATGAATTAAAAACAACCCCCCCAGAAAAAGCTGAATATCAGATGCATCTTCATCAAGGTTCCACCAGCTGATGGGGGTGGAGTGAAGGGTACTTTTTAAAAAAATAAAGACGCATATTTAAAAAATGCAAATATATATATATACACATATATATGTATGTATATATGAAAAAAAAAATGAATACAGAAATAGCAAAAGAAATTCATATTTCGGAACTCAAACCGTCCCCCAACAGCCCTCTGGTATGAAAAGAAAATCCCAGTGGAGGTGGAAAAATTATATACACATATATATCTCGATTCCCAAGGAAATCTTACAAACAGAAATTTATCACCGGTAACAAAGAAAGAGAGGAGCTCGCAAGCACCAAATGCTCCTGGCAGATGGCTCCTATTCTTGGCTTTCAGGGGAGGGGAGAGAAGCCGGGGAAATATTTTATTTATTTATTTAAATTTTTTAAAATCTCAACATAAATATTCGGATCCGCCGCGGCTCAGGCTCAGCCCCGGGCTGGCTCCGTGCAGCCGCCGCCCCCCGCAGCACAACAACTTGCGGACTCGTCTTGCGGGGCCGGGGGGGCCAGGGGTCCGACCGGGCTTCCCGGGTGTGGGGCCACGGCGTGCCGAGCATTTCCTTACCACCCCTAAAACTTGTCCTACACTACAGGAGGGAAATGCCCCCCCCCCCCCCCGACCTCCCCCTTTCCCGTGCCCCGGAGGCGTCGGAGCAGCGCGGAGCGCTGGGGGCCACACGCCCCGGGAGGCGTCCCCACATTTCCCCCCGTCGCGGCACAAGCCCCCGGGGACGGGAGCGGCGGAGCAGCGGAGTGAGGCGCCCGCACGGGGACCTGCCCCCTACTCTGCCTGCAGGCACTCGCCCCTCTCCCGGAGCTTTAGGGGTGGGAACGGGGAGGAGGGGGATTCTGGTGCTGGGGGAGGGGGGAATGCCTCCTTCCCTCCCCCTCCCTTTATTTTTTCCTTCCCTATTTCTTTTTCTTTTTTTTCTTTTTTTTTTGGGGGGGGGGGGTAGTGGGGGGGTGGCGGGGGGGTGAGCATATGTGTGTATTTTCACTTACAATGGGAGCTTCAGCAAAGTGCAGCCTCCGCTCCTGCCCCGCAGGCGAGCCGGTGCCGCTGCCCGACCCGCATTTCGTGCACTCCATCCCCGGTCCCCGCCTCGGCTTTCCTCGCGCCCCCCGCCACCGACAGAAACTCCCGCCCGTACCCCCTCGGCAGCCCCTGCCCTGCCTCTAGCCCCAGCCGAGCTGGTTCTGCCTTGCCCGGCGCTTAGAAGGAGAGTTCTTTTCCCCGCCGGCGATGCACCTGGGGCGGGCAGGGCGCAGCTGGCCGTCTACCTGCCCCGCGCTCCAGTGCCGGGGGGCTCGGCCCCGCCGCCGCCAGCCCACCGTCTCCATGTGCTTCCCGCTAAATCCCCCCGGCCGTTCCGCATCTCCCTCCCTTGCTGCCCACCTTGATCCTCCTCCGCCCCCCCTCCGCGGCCCGGCTGTCACGCCGAGACAAGGCTCTCGGCCAACTTTTCCCACCGCTCCGTACTGCCCCCGAAGCGAGGAACGAGGAGCGGGGCCGCGGGCGACCGGCGGAGCCCCGGCGGGGTGGCCCGGGCGGGCCCGAGGTGGCCCGGCCCGGCCTGGAGCAGCGCGTCCCGCTCCGCCGCCCCCCGCACACGCACCGGCTCCTCGGGAGAGCCCCGCGCCGCCCCACGCCGCGCTCTGCCCGCCGGCAGCTCCTTCCCCGCTCCACGCCGCCTGCCCTCCCGCCTGCCTGCCCGCCTCACCTCCGCACCGCTGCAAAAACGCACAGCAAACTTCGGGCTTCTCCCCCCCTCCACCCCCAGCCCATCCCCCCCAGCCACACACCCCCCTCCCCTCTTTAATTCCCTTCTCCTCTCCCTCTCTCTGAAGTCATTTACCAGCTTTGGTTGCTCCTGGAGTTTCCCCCCCACACCCCCCCTCCCCAACCGCTTCCTCCCCTTCCTTAATTTTGCTTCTCGATTTCGGCTCGGTTTGGTTCCAAGTTCAAACTTACGTGTGATAATCTCTCTTTGTGACAAGTGCTGCGGGTTTCCCTGCTTGCGACGGGACATTGCCCTGGCATTTACACTGGCATCGCCTGGAGAGCTGCACTGGTTGGGGGGGATGTGTTGGGGGGCCGATCCTCCTCCTCTTTTTTTTTTCCTCTTTATTCTTCTTCTTCTTTATCGAGTTCTTCTTTCAAAAAAAATCAAAAACGAAAAAAAAGCCTCCTTTTTGTTGCTGCTGTGGTGCACTGGATGGGATTCCCTCTCAATTAAAAATCATCATCATCATCAGGAAAAGCTCTTTCTCGCTCTTTTTCTCTTTCACACACTGTCTTTTCTCCACTGCTTCTGCCACTTGGACTTCCAGATCTCTTCTTGAACTTAGGAGGATATGCACCGCCAGTGACACTTTTCTCTTTCCCTCTTTCCAGAGTGCTTGGCAAATTGGCAAGTGCGCTTTTCCACCAGGAGGGTAAAAAAAAAAAAAAAAAAAAAAAAAAAATTAAAATTAAAAAAAAACTGTAGTAAAAAAAAAGAAGAAAAGTACTAGAATTGGGATAGCCCCCACAAAAAAAAAATCGCCAAAAAAAAATGTTTCTCAGAGATTGACCCTTGCTGGGTAGATATATAGAGAGAATTTTTTTGAAAAGGGGTAGCCGAAACTGTGTCTCCTCTTTCCCAGTTCAAGTGGCACTGCTTTGCCCTGGTGCTTTTGGATTGCCAGTGCTCCTGCACCACTTTGCACTCTTCCCCCCTCGCCTGGCACTGGGACTGGAAGGAAGGAAGCCCCCAGTGCAGCTGGGCTGGTGCTGGCTATTACTATTATATATTGCAATGTGAAGATGGCGGAGTCCTGGTTCTCTGGGAGCGCTCTGTCTCTCTATGGCTGGGGCTGCCTCTGTACAATGGGATAAAATTCAAGTTCAAGTGCGGACGTGACGTTTAATCTGCACTAGAGACAAAAAGACCCAGAGAGTAGGAGCACTGGGGGCGACTAGCGGTGGCTTTTTAACATTGTACCCTGCAAGAGAACAAGAAACGCCACTCGCACACACCGCACACACCGCACACGCACACACACCGCACACACACCAACTACGGCACACGCAGGGCTCGCCGCCGCTCCGGGCTTTGTGCAGGGCGCTCTCAGTACGCGGAGCGCCGGCGGCCAGGGAAAGGCAGGGGAGAAGGAACAAATCCGCATCCTCATGCACGGCCAAACTTCTCCGAGCCCGGCGCCGGCCGCAGCGGGGGCGGCTCGGGCGGGGGAGGCTGCCGGGGTCGGCGGGGGGCGCGGGGGAGGCGCTGGCGCTGCCCGCCGGTGCCGCGCTGCCCGCCCGTGCCGCCGCCTCGCCGCTGCTCATCGCGGCCGCCGCTCTCCGCCGCCCGGGCTCGGCGCTGGGTCGTGCTCCCGCCGTCCGTGCCCAGGAGCGGAGGCTCCCCGGGGGTCGCGGGCTGCTCTTCCTTCCCTCCGGGCGCCGCCGCAGCTCCTCGGCGGCGAGCGCGTTCCCCCTGCATTTCTTTCAAACAGTTTTACAACAACACAAATATCTGTGTGGGTTGGGGAGAGGGATTTTTTTCCCCCTCCTCTCTCCCTACCCGAAGTGCGATGGTAGCGGGACACGCGCGCACACCCGATCCGCACACGCACACACGCTCCGACCTTCTCCCACCCCCAAACCCCCCTTCCCTTAAAATCCTGGCAGAGACTATTTTTCCTTGGAGAAATTAAGTCTCAGCCACGAACGGAGAGACGCCGAGTTCCCAGGAACTGCATCTCAGTGCACTTGTCCTCCTATTTCACACGCAGGTAAATGCCCACAACTGCGTGCATTTCTAACTTAGAAGATTCTTGGAAAACAACTTTTTCCCCTCTGCCTCAGCTCTCCCGGCCCATCTCCTGAGACTATTTCTCTCTCTCCCTCCTCCCCCGAAAAGTAAACAGTTCGGTGCAAACAGCTTTTCAGCACCAGGTCTGGCCAAGGCGAGGGCAGTGGGGAGAGGGGAGGCCTGGGGGCTTGGAGGCAGATGGAGCAGAAAACCAAGGAACCAGCCTGTACCCGGAACCCACTCGGAGACCCGCGCTGCGCTCATGTCATTTACTTTCCAAGTTAAATTAGTGTTTTTTCATATTAAATCGCATGAGAGTCTTGACGGGACCAGAATTCATCTCGGTGCCCTTAATCAGCTTTGAGAAGAATTTGGCTAAACAGCATCGCTCTCGCCTCCTCCAGCAAATCTGCCTCTCCCTCCCCACGCCCGCCCGCCCGCTCACAGCTCGCGTTCCTGCGCTGCCAGACCCCGCAGCCCGGCCCGGCGAGTGCCGAGGGCGGCGGGCACCGCAGCCCCGGCCGGTGGGCTCTGGGCCAGCCTGGCGCTGCCCTCCGTGCCCGCGCCCGGCCCTCCGCCTCTGCTAACGCTCGACAAACTCGTCCCAGACCATTAACGGCGCTTAAACTGCTGCGATTGTTCGCCCTGTGTGTTTGGTTTGTGCTGCGGGGTCCTGCAAAGGAAAATGACCGTGGTGATAGCAGGGGCCCCGCCGCTGGGAGGGGAGGGACGGGTCCACGGCCCCGGGGCCCCGAGAGGGAGCCCCCAGCCCTGCCCTGCGGGGCAGCCGTGTCCGCGTCGGGGTAAAGGATGCGGCACAATCGCGGGGGAGCCGGGGGGGAGAAGAGGCTCCTCTCGCTGACCTCCGCCCCCGCGGGAAGGGGCCCGGGCCGATCAGAGGAGATGGAGTTGCCCGCACCGCTCTCTCCGCTTTGATGCCGCCCTGCTCGCGGCTGGCGGGGCCGAGAGGCTTTGTGTGGCTGTGCTGCTGCTGCTCTCAGCGCGGCCCGTCCCCAGGCCACGCCGCGGGGCTGCGGCCGCGGGGCCGCTGTGGAGTGCAAAGTCCGGGCCCCGGCGGCCGCCGCCGTTCTTCGGCGAGCTGCAGGAAGCTGCACCCCTTGGGAGTGCGGCTTATCGGGAAGTTATTGGGCATCATCTGTTGATTAAACAGTGTCTTCCAGTGGGCACCGAGAGCAGGAGATACGGGCCGGCAATGATTGACCAGGCGGACTCCCCGGCTGCCCGGGGCAGCGGGGCCGCAGCAATTCCCCTCCCGTCTCTCCGGCTGCGGGCAAGGCTTCGGGGGGTTGAGCCCCCAGCCTGCCTCCTCCTCCTCCGAAAATACATCCCAATAGAGGAAAAAAAAAAATTCCAAAGTGATTTCTCAGTCTTCTCTTTCCTCCCCTGTCTGGCACTTGTGATCATTAGCACTGAAAGCTGTTAATGTCTTGTCTCACAGCTCCCCCTTTAGTCTCTCTGCTCTCCCTGTCTCGCGTTCAAAGCCAGATCAATAGCAGGCTCTTTCTAACCTTGACCTATCCCTCGACCTGCCTCCATCTGCAGCTGGCCCCGCGCTTCTGTCTCTTCCCCACCCGCCGAAGGAGCCCCCTGAGAGGGCCCAGGGTCCCCGGGGGCTGCCCGGGCGGCGGCGGCCCCGGCATCGCCCCGCTTTGTCCCGAGCTGCGCTGCCGTGCTGGGCGCCCGCCGCCGGCGAAGGGGGCTGAGCCCCCCCAGCCTCCTCTCCGCTGTCCTGGGGATGCGGATCAGCTCCGGCCTCCAACACCGGCCGGCTATCTTGGGGCGGCAGCTCCCCACGACAACAACAAAGCACCCAAAAACCCCCACAAAAATACCACCAAAAGAAAGAAAAAAGGCCAAGCAAAATGGGAGCATAATCTGCAAGAAGAAAACAAGCTTTTCGCTAGATTTACAAGTACACAGTCCCTTGTTTTAAATTAGGGGGGGAAAGCACTCTCTTGCACTAAATATCTTGTATTAAGATAATAATTTTTCTCTCTTCGTAATATGTAAGAGATTTGAGGAGTTCTCATACAGAAACATCAACCTTGTAGGGAAAAACAAGCTCATCTGATGTCAAATATTCCATTTTATCCTATATACAACGAGGCATGCTGAGTCGAGAACTCTCAGCACACAGGCTCAGCTTTTTCTCTTTCTTTTCTCCTTGTCTTTTTTTTTTTTTTTCCATCGAGCAATGTCTTTAGCTAAAATTTGGCACAGATATAGATGCATAAATAACATCAGCTTCAGTGTAAAGAGGAAGTCCCAATATCCTCATGGAGGATAATCTTGGTGTGCCACTTGGACATATTTCGAATGCATTTCCGCTTTCTCCCCATTTGGTCAAGTAACTTTTAAGTGGAAGAAAAATTGGAGCTGCAGATTCTGTGTGATGTGATTTTGGTTTCTGCTCAGTCTTTAATGTGAAAGCTTATGCTAACTTAAAATTTTTGATACAAGTCTGGGAGTTGGGGTAGGATGGGGGGAGAGAAGGGAAGGAAGGAAGGAAGGAAGGAAGGAAGGAAGGAAGGAAGGAAGGAAGGAAGGAAGGAAGGAAGGAAGGAAGGAAGGAAGGAAGGAAGGAAGGAAGGAAGGAAGGAAGGAAGGAAGGAAGGAAGGAAGGAAGGAAGGAAGGAAGGAAGGAAGGAAGGAAGGAAGGAAGGAAGGAAGGAAGGAAGGAAGGAAGGAAGGAAGGAAGGAAGGAAGGAAGGAAGGAAGGAAGGAAGGAAGGAAGGAAGGAAGGAAGGAAGGAAGGAAGGAAGGAAGGAAGGAAGGAAGGAAGTTTGAGACAATCTTGACATAAATTAGGCTGCTGTCCTCATTCTCTTTGAATCTTTAAATGTTGCTGCTTAGCAGGGAAAAAAAGGGAAATAAACACAGGGCGTTGATCTGTTCAGCTTAGTTAGCCGCTCCACCTTGTGAAACGGCACAGAAACACAGGATCTAACCAGATCATATTTACATACATATTAATAAAGCTCCCAAGGTGGCAGTTCAGCCTTCACATACAGAGCAAGGATCTCTGCGAGTTCTCATTTTAGACCCATAAAAACAGATAAAAAGAGGTCTTTTGGGCTTCCCTGAATATTTTTCTGCAGTGGTTTTATATCATTTCTGAAAATTACATAGTTAAGTGGCATCAAATTTCTGGGTGATATAATAACTCAAAATGTGTAATTTTTTTGTATCAAATCACTTTGCAGCCATAAACAGAGCTTCAGAACCTCAATTAGAGGAATGATTTGGTGGGGTTTTCATTTATGGCAAACAGTAAAATTGTTCTTGTTATCTATTCAAATATATATAAATTGCAACATTTATTCACTTGATTTTCTTTTCCATGACACTGGTGCATTTGAGAGTGCAGTGAAATGAAGGCTTAAAAGGATAATATATATTATCCCCTGCCCCATTCCCAAGACTTTTTGGAGTGAGGCAAAAGGGATGAAGATTTTGTGTGTTATCAAAACATTTGGTGTCCCCTTATTTTTGGTAGCTGTAACTTGCTGATGTTTCTAGGAGTGAATTTTGAAAATGAGATTTTTCTCAACATTTACATTCTAAACCATCCTTGGAGTCCCTTCCTCAGTGAGTTTTTTTGCTGTCTTTTTTTTGGTTATTTTTTTATTTTTCACTTCACAGAGTCCCTTATTCTAACTCTTTCCAAGTGTCAAATGTACTAAATAACAGTCCAAATGCTGGGGCTGAGTTTTCCCCACACCTATTTTCAATAAAAATAAACAAAAGCAAAACAAGGCCGCTCTCAAAACAAACAAAAAGAAAAACAAAACAAACAAACAAACAAAACCCCAAACACCAAACAAAAAACCCTCATGGAACCAGCAACCCAGAACAAAAGAAAAACCACTGTTTTAATTTTGAGGCTTTTTAAAAATCACATAAAATACAAGATCAGTCCATGTTTTCTTCCTTTTAAGCTTCAGACTTTCTGACAGTAGATATCCAGTTGTGTCCCCATTGAAATCACTTGCAGGACCTTAGGGACTTCAGGGAGAGACAAACCTGCCCCTACATTTGTAACTCGAGAGTCCTCCTAAAAGATAACAATTCTGTCCAGCACCTTCTCTCAATCTGCAAAGGACTCCCTTCACCTGAGAGCACATGCTGACAGGCAAAGATAGAGGGGAGCATGATTTACAAGCATCCAGCACAAAAAGGAGTCGAGCATTCCATCTGCTGTAAGTACTCCATCCCACTATGAATGCCATTTGTGCATCCACACAGCACTCGCTTTAGGACAAAAAAAAATTTGAAGGAAGATGGGCAAAACCCGCTGTTGCTGGGGAGGCTTTTTGAAAAAAAAAAAAAAAAAACTGGCACATCTTTTCTAACTACTTCAATCCAAGGATTGTTTGTGCCTTTGGAAAACAAATGTCATCATTGCTTGGTGCAGTAAGCTAAGTTTTGTGAAGCAGCACTAAATTCATTTTTAAAATTCCCTGAAAACTCCTTGAAAACAATAGAACTAGAGGGCTATTTTTGTCTGAAAAAGTACTTTTAAAACTTGGTTCATTATGGAAATGCATAACACAGTCTTGCATGAGAGATTCATATACAAGTTGGCTGGCATGTGGTGGGGACAAACACCTCTTCCTTCCACAGGTATTCCTCAGAACTTACACAAGCTGAAATTTGGTTCAACTCTCCTCTGTTTTCAAGTGCAAGTTTCAACCAATTTCTTCTCTTTTCTCTTCTCCGATGATTTTAAGAGGATTTGAAATCTTTAGATTGTTTAAAATAACAAAGGCCTCTAAGCTCTGAATGTTGCAATGAAATCTTCAGCTTGAACTAATGACAGAAACATTCCAGCCTGTCTCTTGTGAATCATGAAAATTTGAATCTGAACCTCAGAAGAGAGTGACAATCCGTTCATTCTTGTTCTTTTCCCCTCTACTTTTGTGCTACCTTATTTTATTTAAATATGGTATATCCATAGTAACAAATTAGCATCGTTGTTATTATTATTTTTTACTATTTTAACTTGTGCAACGAAACTCAAAGAGGGAAATTCATCAGTTTCTAGATTCAGTATCAGCCTCTGCAGTTTCATTATTCCTGTTGACAATTACGGATCACAGAAATGTGGATGCCTGGCCAGGGAGTGCTTGTATATTGCACCCAAATTACACATTCCTGTTCATAAAGAGTGGAGCAAAGTATGAATGTTAGCGTCATTGCTTGTGTCTCAGGCAACTAGTCACATCTTAATTGAAAATGATCAAATAACAGTATTCCCTTCGACAAACAAATGACAATGTCTTGCCAGGCTTGCTGAGGACAGTTGAGCAGGAAAGCCAGGGGCAACAGCTGGCACTGGCTGTAACTCACTGGGAACACACACATGTGCTCCAGCCCTGGAGTGTGCTCCCTTCCAGCTCAGTTCCTTCGAGGATGCTGCTGCTGACTCCAGGATCAAGCTTCCTGCTCTCCCACTTGTGATTTCACCTTCTCCCCATGCACCTCCCTTCTGGCTTCTGAGCGTGAGCTGCAGGTCAGTGCCACAAGGACAGTTCGGTTCTTTCCCTCTCCTCCACTGCTGCTTTGGAAGGTAATTTAGGATGATCAGGCCACCTCAGTGCTGGGTGTGATAGCACCCTAGTCAAAGGCCACCGAGAAGCAGAGCATGTACAGAGCAGCAAATGAAGTCTTCTCTGAGCCAACTGTTCCACCTGGACCCCACTACAAATTATTGTTTTCAATTACCACCTGTGTACTCCTTCCCATGCAACTTATTGATGTAAAATTACAACAACACTGGTATAAATAAGTTATGCTGTGGTTGTAAAATGGAAGAAATTTTGTTGTAGCAATTATGTTCAGCAAGATGACAAAATAAATTTCCAGTGCTGTGCTTGCAGTAACCTGGGGAATTTAAACCTCATAATTTCCATTCATTTCAGATAATTTGGAGTAATTTCTATATGTAATAACTTTGTAATGAAAAACACAGCAGTACTGAAGTGATTTCAACTCTTTTTTTTTCCTATGGTATACATGGCACAAAATAAATAATAAAAATAATATTTCCTTTTTGTATGTGTTCGGTAATTCTTTCAGCAAAATCATAAACTAATACCAGGACTAAATCTCTGTCCATGAAATGAAAAATAAATTGAGTTAAAGAAAGTGAAAAAGTATGAAAGGCCTTGGATGTTTTATTGTGACTTTATTAAATTGTGTCATCTCTATGCTCTATGGTATCCCCAGGGGTTACTGTTCTGGGGAAGGGCAGAGAGCTAGATAGATACATGTCCCTAGATCAAAAGCAGAGATTGTTGGAGGAAATTCATAAAAAAGTGCTTAATTCAACTCCTTAATTTTTAAAATGGAAACTGGAAGTAATAATAAAATAAAAAAAATATATATGAGAAAGGTGTGGTATGGTACAGGACAAAAGGCACAAGTTGCTTTGGGGCATTGATTTTCATTAGTGTATTTGATGGTAAGTTACTTAGAGACTGTAAACATGTGTAATCACAGAATGCGTTCCAATACAAGGGAATAGCATTTAATTAAAGATAAGAAAGAGTACTGTACATCACTGAAAAGCTGTATCTGTGTCCTACTTACCATTGCAACACAGGGCTATTATTACACAATAAACAAGAAATCATGTGCTCTGATTTGTAGAAAACAGTGTATTGTTTGGGGAAAATAATAATACCAACAATATGTATGTATGGATATGTGATATCCATATGTATGGGATATGTGTCCCATGCATCTCCAAGTAGTTTACAAAGGTGTATAATGATAGAAATTGTTGTCCTAATAATAAGAAAAAGGAGGCATAAAAGGTGTTCCTATAACCTTGAAAGGTCACCCAGCCAAGCTGCAGGACGGAAGCAAAAATGCAAGATTACCAGGCTGAAAAATGGTTCTCTTAACTGCTAAAACCCACCTCCCAACAGGACCTCTACCTCTCTTTTTAAACAACAGCAATATGAAGATGTCATGTGATTACTCTTGAGCTGTACAAGACAAGGGTCAGCTTGAATAAATTCCCCCAATGTCATACAGAGATGGTACTCAAGGTTTGCACCTGCACATCCTTGAATTTACTGGGTGAGTGCTCCTTACCCATGGCCTGTGCTGTAACCCTGCCTGAAGGCTGCCTGAAGATAACGTGGAATGCAAGAGGACTGAAGGTTTATGACAGCCCACTAAAAATCTTGTCTGGAGATCTCACAACAGCAGTGCTGGGTAACAAAAGCTACTGTCTGCTCAGAGAGGAGGAAGGAAAAAGGCTAGAAAAGTCTAGAAAATACTCTGATTTTGAAGGGACACATCAAGCCACAGGAAAACAATGCACAAATTTTCAATTTGAAGCTTGCCTGATACTGAAACCAGTGGTCATTAGGTACCTAAAAAATTCTTGAGACTCTATTGCAAGTCAGGATTTGTCATACAACACTTTATGTCCCAGGTCACCAGGAGATGTGGGTCCAGAGGCCATACCCCAGCAGATACTTTGGACAACTTAGATCTAGAAACACAAGAGGAAATGTAAGGGAAGTAAAAGACAGCCACAGTACAACAGTACAACAGCACACAGCAGTTGGCACCAAGGTTTTAAAAATACAGATCCCATCCCCAACCTTCGCACTAAAGAAATGGAAATGGAAACAAAGTTCTAAAAGCTAGAAGCAGGTAGAGGTCAACAGCAACATGTAGTGGCAGGGAGCTAAAAAACTCTGATCCCTTCATCAAAAGCAGCCTCAAAAGCAAGGACCAAAATAGAACCCACTTGTGGTCACAAAGTTGAGGGGCTGCATTTGAATAGTGGCTCCCGTGTCTCTGTATCTTTGTGTAATGATGTTACAGCTACTGAGAAGAGGGAGCTCTGCTGCTGCTCAGAGCCTCCACACCAAAGCCCAGGAATGTTTTTTGAAATCTATTTTTTAAACATATATATGTATATATATATATATGTATATATATATACATATGCTCATTCTATCTTTTGTGAATTTTCTGATCCCCCTTCAGAATACAGAAAATTGCACTGCCTTCCACTAAATTTCTCGAGCATTCAGTAGATACTTTCCCAAGGAATATTTTTTAAGAGAACATATTAATACCTATAAGCAAAGCAAACAATCACCTATTGAAGTACATATCTAAATTCTTCTGAGTCAAGTTAAGACAAATCTTTCCAAATGGCAATGCCCTTGCATATCAACTGCTATTTGAAGCATGACCCCTCCTGAGCCCTTCCTGAAAGACAAGGTGTCATATTGAATCTTAGCTGGGACAGGGCACAAGTGGATTTTATTTATTTTATTGAATATATGTAGATGAGATCAGCCTCTAAATTGAGATTATAAAAAAAAATCATTCTCTTTTATGTATTCAAATTTTAGTTGAGACACTGAACTCAAACTAGCTATCTAGAAACAGAAGTATACTGATAGGGGAAAGAAAATAGATTAAGATAAAAGCAGGTGTCATTTTAAGCATATTAGTAAGTCTCTTGCTTTTCAGATTATTCATGTGTTTGCAGAACCAGGGCCTTAGACTAAAGTACACCCAAGGCCATGTTTGCCTGCATGCACAGTGATGAGCACACTACCAGTGTTTGCCTTGCAAAGGAGCACATCGAATAAGAATAAAACTATGCCAACAAAATCCCCCTCACCCCATGCGCAAATTAAATTCATGATGAGCAGGCCTGAGGGAGGGAAGCAGCAGTGGAGGCCTGGCATGCCATGTTAAACTGAATCTCCCTTCTGCCTACTCCTCCACCTCTTTCTTTTCCTCCTCCTCGCCATGTGGCATCCTACTCTCCTGCTGCTTGCCTGCTACGCCTCTGCATCCCCTCCATGAAGCACCGCACGGTAGCAGTAGCAGCAGCAGGAGCACGCTGCCAGTCCCTGCCTAATCATCCCCCACTGTCCCTCCAGGAAGATCTGCTCACCCCTCAGCTCCTGCCCCACCCATCACACAAATCCCTTGGGGAGTCAGGCACTAGCACCCAGCCAGGACACTCGGGCATCTTCTGGACCCACTGCACTGGAGGACAGGAGTGTCAGGCAGCTGGCAGATGTTCTGTCCACTCAAAGCCCCCACCAAGGTGGCTCTTGCTGCCACACCTGAAATACTTCAGGCAATCCAGAATCTCAAAACAGCCTCCAACTATCCCCTGTCCTTTGCAGCAGCTCACTGGGATATTGAGCTGTTCTGTGCCTTTTTCAAGATGAAAGCTCACAGATTGACTTTTCAGGATTGGTTTCACTGTGGTTAACACTGAGCTGGTCATTCATGGCCATGGGTATTGCTTAATCGTTCTCTATCAGAGCCACATAGCTCAGGCAGCTCCTAATGGTTATGGGTGTTGCTGAACTTCTCCACACTTCCCTTTGACAACAGGGAAAGTCAGAGGAGGAGCCATGGGACCGGCAGGAGGGGAGATGGGGTGCTCTGGACCATAGGTACAGGCCAGCAGCACCCGTGACAATGCTTTCACCACTGACAAACCAAGCCTTATCTCAGAACCAAAGTACAGCGTATCTGTTGCTGCAGGCTGGAGATTGTTCTGAGGTGACCAACCCCTGCAAATCAATTTACAGTTTCAGTATAATATACTCTGATGAAATTATAAGGATATAAAATATGAACAGAGCAAAACCATTGAACCTAAGAGGCTCTGTGTACATCAGCTTTCTATAGACAAGATACTCTCATGCCTGTATAAACAGCCTTCTGGTGTTTGCAGAAGGGCTTTCCAGCCCACTGAGGAGGCCTGGGCATTGCTGTGGGCTCTGCATAGGCAGCCATGGCAGGCAAGCACTGCTCTTCCCATCTCAAGGCTGGATGGTCCTGCAGAGATGCAGGGTTTGGCAGCTCAGCCACACACCCTTCCTAACCCAAACTGCTGAGACATGAGACCTTAGAAACTCAGCACAGCAGAGGGTTGGGGATCTCTTCACTGCAGGATGTGACCTTGCCCTAGAAGTTGTAGTCACAGCCTTGCTACTGTTTCATTGCTGCCACCTTCAGATTTTATTAAGATTAAAATTTTTGTGAAAAAAAGTTCACAGTAAAAAAAAAAAGATCTTAGTCCTATATGCAGTGGGGAAAAAAAAAAAAAAAAAAAACCAAAATTAAGTGTGCCATAACTCCAAACTGTGGCAACCAAAAGGCTCAGCATTCCAGAGGAGAAAAAAAAAAGACACTTTGCTAAACACAATAAAAGGAATTAAGCCAGCAAATGCTTCTTCAGTCACATGCAGAGTGCTCAGTCTTACCTCATGAATCCAGAGTGTCTGTGGTTACTGCCTTGCTCTTCTCTACCAGCTTGAGCTTTATCTGCTTTTGAGAGCATGAATCCTGAAACCATTCCCAGCTGGCCAGCACCCACCAAGGCATAAATCTACAGAGTTGGGGGTCTCTGGCTGACCAAAAACTCATCTCCTGGGGCACAGCAATTCCAAGCACAGCAAAAGCCTTACGGGTTGTGTGAGAGGTAAAGCTTCAGCCTTACTTCTCTCACCTCTGAGAGGTCAGTGGGTGAGGTTCAGTGCAGGAAACCAGGTGGGAGGCCCAAGGCTGGCTTGGCCCAGCCTGGCATTGACCTTGCTTTGGCTTCTCTGGCCACTTGCACTGCCTGTGCAAATTGTCTGCTGCTCCCTGATACAGAGTACATGTGCTTCTGTGCTGCTGACTACTTCTTGGATGAAACCACACATCACCACAGGCATATTCCTGTGTTCTTGAGGTCTTAATTTTTATGATGAATATGTTGAAATGTTTGGATTCCCCAAGAGGCTCATTTTGTGGCCATTTGGGATATTTAGTATTCAAATTGCATGTCTCTGGGACATGTGCAATTCAAACCTTTCAACTCTGTCCATTGCTCTTCAGTGCCTGGATTAGTTGGTTTGAAGGCTAGAGGCCACTTGCATAATGCAGGCTCCAGAACCTCACCCAGGCTTTCCAGCAACCAAACCCACAGCTCCCATCTGAAATGTAGAAAGCCACTCCATCTTGACTTAAGGACAAGTCCAAAACAACCCTAAGTGAATCGATTCAATGAAGTGTTGCTTCCCTAATTAAAAAAACAATGCACCTTATTGCCAGCCTCAATTAGTTGACTTTCATCTTCCAACCCACTGATCTGTGCTAGGACAGAGAACTGAATCCTTTTCCCAATACTGGTCATTCCCAATTTCTGGTCATGAAACTGCTGAACTTTGTCATCAACAAATCAGTTGTGGTGCCTCAATAAAAAGTGCAGAATTCAGAATCCAAGTCACCTTCTTACTTCTTTTCTAAGCCTTTCCCAGCTCTCACAAAATTACACAAGACTTCCTTTACAGTGCTAAAAAGAAACAAAGCTGGTGTTCTCACCTCGCTTGCAGAGCCAAAGAAATCAGTCATCAGGAACCAAAATAGATTTATTGTGCATAAGAAACCTAGAGAGCTTGTTGTATTTATTTAAATGGACCAGCGAAGGAAAGGCATTCAAAATCCATTGCAGAACCAGAGCTGTGCTATAACCAGTCTGCATCAAAGGCAGGTTTTCTGAGAAGGATAAAAAGGCTCAACCTCGTCCTCCCTAATTAGTTCTAATCAGTGAGAGATATTCCTGCCACAGGCTAAAGGAATTGCCACATCTCTGCAGAGCCCTCTCAGCACTGCTGTCTCCCATCCTGTTGGTTTCACTGTACTAACCCTTGTCCTCCCTCTCCTTTGGTTATCATCTCCACTCTGTTTCAAACCAGAGATGCCCAGTATTTTTCTGTTTTCATTGAAACAGATATCAACCAGAAACTTGTGTGCTTTGAAGGCTCCTCTGAGGTATTAATTACATTTTTAAGAGACACATATACCTTTCAAAATCCTGCTGGCCAGAGCATGAGGCTGGGACTCATGAGAGGCAGATGCACTTAGTAACAACCACTATCAATGTCAGTATTCATTTTAACAAACATCTTTTTGTCCCCCTTAGATTCTAGCTTAATTTTTACTTAGAACAGAATGTTGTAATGTCCCTAGCACACAAGAAAATTATTTGTGCTAAGGACATTCTGCACAGGATTGTCTTCTTGGATCTTGCTTGTACCTTACGAGCACAAAAAATCTGCAGTTCCCCTTTGCACAATTCCGTCAAGCATGACTTTTCAAAGGAAATTAAGACAACTGTATTTTTATCTACAGTTGTTACATAGATGCCTAATCTCAAATTGTACTTCAAAAATCATATTTACAGAATAGATGCTTGTTTAAATATATGTTTTATGCTTTACCTACTATGTATTGGAATAAAAATGAAGATGTTTAATGAGACCATATTTTAAAGCTAGGTCATCGATGCTGTCTTACATCTACTGGATACAACGTCTAGCTTAAAATCTCTGCCTATTCCTCTCTTGTTATTGCCCAAAAATTCTCACACAGCCTTTAACACAGGTCAGCTGAGTTATTTTGATAGTGAGAAACAAGCTTCAGATAGGTAAGGTGTTGTTACTCATTTTCATTAAAAGAAGGGCACAGCTAATTCCTCTGAAATTTCAGCTGTCAGCAAGTGATGATTATTGTGTAAGTTATCTTTCTTTTATTGATAATTCTAGCATGTCAGTTACTTTGAAATATATAGATACCTGCATAAGAAGTGTCGGATATTTATACATCCTGATGCCAAACAAAGAGGCAGTCAGTCCCACTGTGATTGCACTTGAGCTCGTGTGGATGGAAGTACTTCAGCTGTAGGATGGCACCAGTGGTTTTAGATTTCAAGCCCATAGTCTGCAAGGAGATGTGTGAAAGCATGTGGCCACATGCCAGATTCTTGGCACAGTAGGCAAACCACAAATTTAGCTAGCTCTTAAAAGTACAGGCTGAAGAAATAATTTTTGATGATTATATAAATTAGCAGTGTAAGATCTATTGTAAAGTATATAATGCACTTTCTGAAACAGGAACTTAGAAGCTTTGGACCTAATCTGTGTCCATCTGGTACCTTGGGTAGGCATTCAGACCTGTTCAAAAATGAGTGCCCAAAGTTACCAGATCGGGGTAAAATATTTTATCCACCCTTTACCCTTTACACACAGTGTGCAGGAGCATGCAGTCAGGAGGTCTCTGATCACAGCATAGACTGTGTCTGGACCAGATTCTCTGGGCGATGTTATCTCTTCTGACATGGCCCAGGGAACAGAGCTGTGCCCTTTAGTCCTGTTTGAGTCCTGGACGTGGCCCACAGAGACTGTCTGTCTCCTTGAACAAGCAGAGGGTACGGAGGGTTTGTACTGTGACTGGAGGAAAGCTGCGCTGCCCCGTGCTCTGCCCTGGGTGGTGATCTTGAATGTCAACTGTTATAAACTCTGAGCAATAACATCTCTTGTTTCACAGATTTATTATCAACAGCCTGTGTTGCCCATTGACCTCAAGGTGGTTTTATTGTACATCACCATGCTGTGGTCACATATCTCCAGGTTACAAGGAATTGCTGCTTATCGCTTCTTTCAACGACATCCTAGCTCCATGACCCAGCTGTCTCTGGCCTGCCCGTTGATGTAAGGACAGATGTGGGGCCTGAAGTCTGTGGCCATGCTCTGCCAGGTGTGTGGACCCCCAAAGTGCCTTGTGCTGCTGAAGCCATGCTGTGGGTATCTAAAAGGCATTCCGCTTTTTAATTCCTTAGGGAGCTGCAAGATTGAAGCAAATGTTTTGTTTCTTTACCTCTCTTGCATCTTTGCCCTTGCCAGGCATTTTCCTTCCAGCCTCTCTTGTTGTTTCACTGCAGAATTCCCACACTGGCCCCCGCTGTCTGTGTTATTGGTAGACTGTTCCCTCCCGCCTGCTGCCTTCCTTTGCTGTATTGGTTTGACCTTTCCCTGGGATAGCTAGCTGTTCCCTTGATATCTGGAGGTGTTTCTCTAGGGCTAGATCTCCTCTTTTTATACATTTCTGTAAGAGCGACTCATGTCCTACAGATGATCTTGGTTCCATTTAGGGAGTGTTTAACATCTCCAGAGTTATAGATTTTGCAGCTCTGTAAGGCAGGTGTCTATCTCAGCTCCTGCTTCTTGAGGTGGGCTAAAAGATACAATATTTCTCCAGAGTCTCATTCTGTCTGCAGGGTCATGATTCTAATCAAACACCTTTATCAGCTATTCCAGTGTTTCAGGCATTATTCCTGGCAACAGCATCTCACTTGCTTCTTGTCCTTTAATTCCCAGTGAGACAGTAAAAATCTTTACCTTCATTTTCTCATCTTTATCTCTTATGGTCAGTTCTGCATACAGACTTGGTTCTGGCTTCCCTGCAACCATACAGGGTTGGGTTTTTTTGTCTACCTTCACATCACTTGTTTGCTCTCTTTCTGTCTGTGCTCTATAAACCTGCTTTTCCTTGCTTGCTCTGGGTTGACTACCTGGATTCGTGTGCCACATGCTGTGTGATCCCATGAGAGGACTATAGTATTTCTAGGTGTGGCTCTCTATTAAGAAAATTCCTTTGTTTATGCAGATATGCCACAGACACTGGCTTCCTGGTGCTGATAAAAGCTTCTGTCCTTCAATTCTTGTCTGCCTGTCCTGTTCCCAGGGGTAGGCTAGAATTGTCCAGCTATCATCCATCACAGTACCCTGAGCTGCTGCCAGGTGGGATGGCACATGCAGTAACTACAGCCCATTTGCTCTTTTGCTCTCTTCTTGAGTGCACTAAGGTGTCCAGACCTTTAGCAGCCAGCAGGATACAACTGGACAGACACAGTGGAACTGCCTGTGTGCAACGGGCAGGACTTGTGCAGTCCCACACACACATGCAGGCCTTGAGCTCTGTCACACATGGAACAAAGCAGACATGGCACAATTTAACTTAGCCAAAAATGCATGCAAAGAATTAATCCACCAAAAAAAAAAAAAACAAACCAAAAAACAAAAACAAACAAAACAAAACAAAACAAAACAAACAAACAAACAAAACAAAAACAAAACAAAAAAACCCTTAAAATTATTATTTCCCTCCTTTTTTCAACAAAAAGAGCAGACTATCTCCAGAATGAAGAAAATATGAAGTGAGTGTGTTTAAGAAAGAAGGAAGCTCAGAGAAATGACCCAGGGAAGAATATTGATTTTGCTTTGTTTTGCTGGAAGAAGGATAATAATTCCTTTTTCTTTTGTACTTAGAAAAGAAGAAAACTTTGCTTTTGTTTGCAGCAAATGTTCAGGATCCAAATCTTCTCTTCTTTGATGTAGTTGCTGCTTTCCTTTACTCAGTGCAGCTATCCCAGTATAAGACCAGCAACAGAATAGAGAACCAGGACATTTATTTTTTGAAAAATAGTTGAAAAAATAGATGAATGAAAATCCTTGCTCTCCTGGTGTTAATGGAAGTCTTCTTTGTATTTAGAACTGTGGAGAAAATTTGTCGAAGAGCACTTCAACCCAGTGTAAATATTGCCCCCTACTAGTACTGCCAAGATCAATGAGAAGCTGGATTATCTGCCTCATAAGTGCCATCATTTATGTTAGATCAATTCTGGAGCTGGTTACATGTATACACCTGATTTTCTCTTTTTTTTTTTCTTTCTTTTTTTTAAATTTCAAATCAGTGAATGCAATGCCAATGAAAGCTCTGAGGTTGAGGTCTCTGGAAATTTAAGTCATCTAGTTATCAGAAGACCTCACTCTGGTGTGGCATCATCCAATTCCTGAGGTGTTTTGAAGAGATATCCCCCAGACATCACCAGTCTGCTGCCCTCTGGTCAGCTGGTCTGACAAATATACTTACATGAGTACAAACTGCAGGACATGTCTGTACCCCAAGGTTTTCTCACTCAGCTTAATAGGCTGCAGAGCTCATTCCTCACTGTTCATGTAAGCTTAGATCCTCATTGCTGCGTTGGGTTTCTCTATAAAGAAGTGGGAATTCATTTTCATTGCATACTCACACATTTTTATTCATTTTCCACAAACATTTATAGAGGAAATGTTTTTGTTTCTTCTTTCCAAGAGTCTTCCCAGAAAGTCTTGCAGTATCTACCAAGAAAGTTGGACCCTGATCCAGCAAAGCAATTAAGCATGTGCTTAAAATTACAAACTATCCCTGTGGCTGAAGCAGTCTGTCAGAACCAGGACATCTTTCTCCTGCCCTGACTTTTCATTTTGTGCTTATAAATTACCAAAGTAAATGAAGACAAAGCAGTAACACAGGGTAAGCTGCAACAAAAGTGCACAAGCATCATCCCACACAACCAGCTCCAGAGACAGGAAACTGGGGCCTGGAAAGCACATTTTTGCTTTATGTTACTTCCAGATCCAAACTTTCGTGTCCACTTAGAACTGCTCCCCTTGGCCTCCAGCTGGACCCAGTCAGTTTTGCCCCAGCTTTGTCCCCTGGATGGCACAGCTCCTATGCATGTGCTCACAAGCTCCCTGCAACCCAAGAACTTCCCTTGAGGTGTTTAATGCACATAGACCAGGCGGAGATCAGCACCTATTCTTTGGGGAAATTCCTGTGAGATGGAATCCCTGCAGCTTCAGCATGGCCACAGCAACATTTTTGAGCAGCTCAGGATAGAGGTGGTGGTGCCAAAGCTTTTACAGGAAATCTGTGCTACGTGGAGCAAAACTGTTTCAGGACACCCTGAGGAGCCTTAAAGCAGTATGACATTTTGTCAAATTTAATCCAATTCCACATATTTTGCCAGTGCTTTCCAAACTTCGTTGTCCTACGAATCTGGCAACTCTTCCTTGTCTGCCCTTACAAAACAGGATCAGCTTTCAAAGAGAAATGTGCCCAAGCAAAATCTGCATCTTCCTTGCCAGCAATTACGGGAACATTTTCCATCTCCTTTGCCTTTCTCTAAGAACCTTCTTCCTCCCATTCAAAATTCACTTTATAGGACTTTCAGTCCTTCACCCTGATCTCCTCCAGGCAGACTTACTAGCTAAGGAATTTCCCAAGCCTTCTCTTTGGGAAGCTGAATCTCCTTCCAGAAAAGGAACACGTTTTGTAAAATGGGTTTTTACTTATTGCTGAGAAAAAAATACCCATCTTCTTTGATATGGATGAAGAGGTGGTTGCTCTGATTAGGATAAAAGAAACCAAATAACCCTCATCCAGTCCAATAATAACTGAAAGAGCAATGGGCTATATATGTACACTCTTACCAATGCATTCATATCTTGCCATCTGCTGAACAGAACCTGAACTGGCAAGCCATCTTGCTTAAAAGTGCTAAAAATTAAAGGAAATTTTCCTTTGGCTCATGTTGTCCAACGATTTGTCCTGAGAATCTGAGAACTAGGGCCACTGTTCTCACAGTACAGCAGCAACTCTGAAAATTCAATGAGCCAATGTTCTTCTAATAGTTCATATTTATAGTGCCTTTATTTGAAGAGGTTTTTTTCCTTCAAAGCCCATTGGTGAAGGGATTAGGTGGGGTGAAGGGAGAGATAACTATCCAAGAAAGTAAGAATATACATCTGTGAGTCATCACTTATCTTAGCAGACCAGTCCTGAGAGCAGAGTGCTATGGAAATGTCTATTTTAGTCCAATTAAAAAAAAAAAAAGTTTGGAGAAGTGAACATTTCTGCACAGATTGTCACTACTTTGTGAATACTCACTGAAAAAGCCATGAATCTGGTACAGCTCTACTGCAGACAACTTTGGAGGAAAGCTTATTCTCCGGCCGTGAATTATGCACAGATAATTATACTGTTCTTTTTTGGCAGCCCACTCTGTGGTTCCCATCTTGGCACATCATCTCCTGTTCCAAGTCGCACACCCATTAGCTCGAGCCTGAGAGCCCTTCCCCGGGTCACACGCACAACACCCTCTGAAGGAGTGGAGCCACGATGACAATTTGTCAGATATGATAACTAACAAATTAGTGCCTCGCATCGCCGTCAACGTTTGGGGTTTCTGATACAGTGCATGTAGAGCTATTCATTAGGCATGTTTGACAGAGGGTGGGAGGGGAGAGGTTGTTTTGTCTTCCTTCACTTTTAATTCTGACAATTGCAAAGACGCTGCAGGCTTCTCAGCTCATACGCTCAGTGCACTATCCTGGCTAAATCCTACTGAGGAGAAGAAATGAGCTCTCTTGGGTGACCACTCCAGTGTGTAGGAGTGAAGCATCCTTTTCATATTCTGTCAGCACTAGAGCAAAAGCAAAAATCTTTCAAAACATCCTTCATGTATATATTCAGATTCCTCATACTTTTGTTCCACTTTAGGAACATAAGATCATTGGAGACGTCCTAGTTCTAACAAGTATTGTGGAAATACATTGTCAGAGCCTTTTAAAATGTTCTCTTAGATACCTCATCTTAAGAGGCAGCCCAGCAGCTGTGAGATACTGTAGTCAGCTACAACAGCTACAATTTGTTGCAGCTCAGCCTCCTGGAATAATTCCTGTCAATGAATCATTATGGATTAGGCCATACTTAAAAGGTTAATTTATATACAACTGCTGGAGCTTGTATTGACCCTTCTTACACTGGTCTAAGGCTCTGAATGTTTTATTGCCTCTCTGTATAAACAAAAGTTCCAGATAACTGCGTATCCTTGACAAGATGTTCTTAACTCTTTCAGCAATGACAGCCTGTGTGAGAAAGCTCTGCTCATGAGGACACCTGGAGAGGTGTGTCTGGGGACATCCCAACACCTCCTGCTTGGGGTCACTGGTGTGTTTGCAAGGCAGTCCCATTACACCATGGCACCACCAGATTGGGTTTTGTAGTTTTGTATCCCTGATAAACATACAAGAAGGGAAAGCTGTGCAGGAAGAGCTAAAACCTTTCATTAGAGGAAATGGTGGGACTTGAGGGATGTATTTATTGTTCGTTGCTCTCATTTCAGCCTGGAAGAAGGAATAGTGCGCCTGGGAGGTTGTCCATTTCTATACAAGTCTGCCACGTTTCTCATGAAAACATGATTCATCCTTATAAACCTCATGTCACCTGATGCATGCTTAGCCACCACACAGGTAGGTGTTAGAGCCTTGAGTGTTATTTGTGAGTAACATTAACCATATGTCTTGGACATTTCTCCACTCCGTAGCCACAAGACAGTGGATACTGTTCAAGTACCCAAGGTATCCTTTAATTCCCAAACATACCTGGTGCTAGCATGGCTAGGGAAAACAGTAAAAACACAGTGCCATAAAAGCTCAGCAGTGGCTTAAATGCCTCCAGTTGCTCTGTGCAGTAGAGGTGGTGTTTGCAATCCGTCATGGCCCAGCCATATGTTATGGGAGCACAGGCTGACCTCAGCCATCCTCTGTGTGCGTCAGCTGCTGCAGTGCTGCAACCTGATCCTCCCCACAGAAATGCCTGCCAGTGCTGCAGCCAGGACCTCCACCATCCTGAAACCATCACGGCAGAAAAACCAGGTGAAAGACTCCCTGGGCTGCATTCACCATGGGTGTTTGGGGTTTGCAGATACTGCTGGAACCTGCAACCACATCCCAGCTGCAGTACCTCTTGTTGTAATGACTGAACCACAGTGTGCTACACAGACTGGGACCTCTCAACACACCTTATGTGCCCCTTCCATCTGAGTTCATTGTGTTATAGCACCCATCCATTATGTGTGCTCTCAGCCGTCCTTAACTCAGGCATCTGCTACCTGCCTGTGAAAGCATCCTCTCTGTTAGCACACCTGAGAGGCAAAGACATGGGATGCATGTCTTTGTCAAGCTTTTCATAGATGGAGAGACCTAGCCCTTCGGAAGCCTTTTCAGTCCATGTTTGCCAGAGAAGTTTCCATCAACTCTTCCTTCTGACATGTGCCAGGATTACAACTATGATCCACAATTTTTTCAATTCAACAATTTTTTCACAGCTTAGATTTTTTTTTTGGCAGGAAAAGTCCACCACCTTCTCCTCCCAAAGAAATCCCAGTGTGAACACTGTTACTGCCATCAGTTGTGTGACTACAGCTTGGTGCTGAGGTCCTCAAACTCCTGTAAAACAGATGATTCAGGGATAGTCCAAGGACTTTGTAAGCCAGTCTATCCATCTCTGCATATCTGGGCAGTGCTGCCACAATGATCCTGGTATCCTGATGTGCCAGGAAATGTTCATGGCCATCTGCAGATATACAGCTCAGAGCTAAAACTGAAAGAATGTTAACATAAAGCACTTTGAGGCTACTCAGGTTAAATTGGGCTACTTTATCAGTACTCATAAAGCCTGTGCTCACAGATTTACCAGTAGTCCTCCCTTCTGCCAAGACAGTAGATCATTGTTCTCCTGGTATGAAGGACAGAAGCAAAACCTCTGTCTCCCCTTCCCATGTACCCAGAAAGAACAAAAACACAGGGGCCTGATGTAAAATACAAAAACTATCCCTCACACAGAGCCTGTGTTCTTCTCCTCACAAACATCCTGAAGATATAGAAAAATATTTTTATCTCTTCAAAAGAAACATTTTTTCAAAACCCCATGCTAAGAACTTTCCCTGCTTCCTCTTTTTATCAGAGGGCTAAGGGCCCTTTTCTACCAATGTCACATGTCAGTGTCATGTAGTGAAGGCCCCTGTTAAACCTGGTTCCAAACCTCCCCTGGCAGGCTATCAGTACCTCTTTCCTGCTGTTTGCCCCTGTATTTCTCCCCCACCCAGAGAACCTGTATCTCCCACAGGGAGGGAAGCTGCAGCCTAGTGCTGTCCCTCCTGGGGGTCCCACTCATGTAAACAGAGAAATTAGGACACCTAAGGGACCTTTCAAGGTCCTCAGATGTAAGGAGGTGGCACACACTTTATAATGAAATGTACATTTAATATCAGCTGTTCACTTAGATCAGATTAAACCTGCCAGCTTGACTTAGAAATAAATTCAATACCGATCTGGACAAAAACAACTCGGTGTGCCCAGGGTGTCCTGCTGTGGACCTTGCTGTTGTTAGATACCTACCAAGGCTGGTTGAGCTGATGGCTGGGACAAGGAAGCCTTGAAATGTTCTGTCATGGGAGTGTGACTGAGCAAGCACAAAAGTGCCTCTTGATCCTGCTCCCATTTCTGCATCTCCCTCTCTGGGTAGTGGGGACACAAGCTGACTGCTGGGGTCAGTTTTGCTGCAGGAGGGTTCCCCCAGTGTTTGTTGCCACATCCACACCCAGCTCTTGCTTGCCAGAAGTGATTTATGATGTGGTGAGTTATTTTTGCTGAAATCAGAGGTACTTCTGCTAGGAAGAGAAAATAGATCTAAGTCCTGCCTCACAAAAGCAGATAAGAATCTATCTCCGTTTGAAATTAGGAGCTGCTTTAGAAGCCTAAAGCAGGTCATCATTCTCTCATAAAAAACTATGTGGAAAGAAGAAAAAGTCTCCTCCCATATCCCCTGGATAGAGATGCAACACAGAAGGGGAGGCTTGCTTTCCTCTTTACCATCCTGCCTGAGCTCAAGGCCAGGTTTCCCCTGAGAAGAGGCACAATCCACCGTACTCTGTTTCCACCAGCACGACTTCTCTTGCAGAAACCCTTCCACTTGTTGTAGATTATAAAATATTTATTTGCCCAGAGATTTGGACCTCTCTTCCTTATTTCACATTAGTGTGCTAATCGCTGGCAGCAGAGCAAGTCTCTCTCCCCCTCATCATGCGCGGGTGCTCTCCTCCTTCACTTCAATGGATATTTATTTTTCATATAAAGTAGACTAACTGGAAAACCAGAGTATCTGATTACCTGGGGGCAGTGCACTGTGCTGAAATGATGTGCAGCAAGCAGGCAGAGAGTTTGAAGGGTGGTCTCTGCTTTCCATTTTAAATGGTGTGGTTGCAAGGGGCAAAAAAAGATACCTCTATGGCACAGCATCCCTCTTAACCCAAAACCAGTGGGCATCTAATAGTTTAAAATGTAGCTCTGAAAGTTAATGTAAAGTTTACTCCATTGGTGGGACTGAAGTCATAGTGTCTAATATCAAATTTTTTCCATAAAAATGGCATGGAGCTCAAGGACAATGAAAACCCAAAGCCAAAACCACCTCCTTATCTCTCTCAGCCTAGACGATGCCTCTTTTCTGACACAAACCTCTTTGTGGGGAATTAAAAGGTTTTATTTGAGAATTCCTCTCATTGAATTCATTGAGTCAAAGACTAAAAAAAATTAAAAGTACTCAAAGATCATTCTGAAATTGCTTGGCATTTGTGATCCTGAAAATAAACAGAAAATTCACTGTATCATGAATTCTGTGTTCTCCTTCTTATCCAATAATCTTTGTAATTCTCACATGACTAATTACATGAGTGGACAATTACAAATTTAAGCAAGAAGATTGGCGTTTGTCTCCTAAAAATTCTTTCAAACTTTCACAGGGGGCAAGTCCTACCCCTTAACCCCCTTCCCCAAAGAAAGCCTTTGCAACTTTGAAAGTTGGCTGAACCTACAATATTATTGAGAATATTTTTCCAACATTACAAGAAAAATTGTCATGACAACATATTATTAATAACTAAACCTGCTGCTGTTCTTCCTCTGTGGCACCAAAATGCTAGAAACTACTTAAAGCAGGAAAGATAATAATCTGTTTAATAAACATGTTTGATTGTGGAAGACAGAGCTTCTAGATTTTTTCTAGTCAAAGAATCACCTAGTTTGTACTTTAAAAAAAGGACAAGAAGAACTTTGGAAAATAAGTTCATTTATTTTTGTCAAGCTTTTTTTTTGTTTCAATATTTGTGAATGGGAGAAGCATATCTAGAAGAATTTATGTTTATTTTTGCAATGTGCCTCTGACCAAGACCAGAGTGTTGGTTCCTGGGCTAGATAGTGAAGGTTGTTTGGCTTGGGCAACAGGATGCTTTGGTAATGAGAATTTCTGATGTTTTTTGCTTCAGTGCCTGGCTCCAACATAGCCCTGGTTTGTAACCACCCATCTGTGGCAGCTGCTCTCCATAAACCAATTCCTACCTCGGACCTGACCAACACTGGGATTGGTTTAGCTAAAGCTCCCCAAGCTGGAATGGCTGTAAGGTGCTTCCTTCCAGAGTAGACCATCAAAGTCACAGCTGTTAATGACTGACCACCTATGCAAATCTCCTAACCTTGGTCTCTGCACCAGGAAATGTGCTGACGGCCACCTGCAGCTCCAGCCTCTACCCTACACAGGGCATGAGGGCACTGCCTCCTGTGTAAGCTGTCCCTGCTGCCAGCTCTGGTGGCTGCAGCAGCCATGTGGGGCTTACACAGGGCTTGTCCCCGTACCAGACACCCTTTCAGAGTAGGACTGAAGCAGGCTGGCAGGGTATGAGACAGCAGTCTGCACAGATATCATTCAACCTGCACCTAGGTTGTGACTGAATATATGCCCTCAGGTCTACAGAGAGCAATATACAACCTTTCCTTTAAAAAATATGTTCTATTGGAAAGCGTTTAGTGTAGTACAAAGCCAGTAACTGGGTGTGTCTGTTGAAACTCTGAGTCATTTCTCAAGTCCACTCCAAAGCCAATTTGAGTCCTAACGGGCAAAGGAGCAGTTAAGCAATTACTGCACACTGCAGTCCACACTGCTGATAAAAGACAAGGACTCAGGTTGTCACAGCTCAGAGAAATGTCCATCCCCGTTTTTATGTTAGTCACCAGGGCTAAGGTTTTAATTCACACCCTTGTCAATTTTGTTGCAATAGGACGTAAAATAAAATTGGATACAGACTTCTTTCAGTCAATCCAAGTTATAATTATTGGTCAAAAGTCACAACGCCAGACACATTTATTGTTGGTTATCTCAGTAATCTTTAACCTTCCATGGCAAAAGATCTCCAAAGAGAAATAGAAAACAAACAAAGGTTGGGCATTAATACATAATGACTCAACTGAATCTGCACTAGCCTAAGACTATTTTCTTTTGTTTTAAATGCCCTTCCAAGATTATAAAGCCAGCTTGACATCTGTATCAGGACACAAGTGTTGTTAACTTCATAGTGATCTTGTCCATGGAGCATCTGTGGAAGTATTAGGTTCTCTGAAATTCATGAGTTTTGGACAACCAAAACCCAAATCATCCCCTACCACCGTGTGATAACTTCACACATTGCTTAAAAGCCTCTGTTGAACTGAAGATGTTCATTAAGTCTGCACATAAATTCCAGCCCCTTTTTTAGGTACTGAAAGGGTAGATACTTCAGACACCGTGCAAAAAAGCTCTGAGAATGTGCATATCACTGTACTGAATTCATATGCCACTTGATATTATGTGCACCAGAGCACATAAGGTATGTCCAGAGAGAGATCACTCACCTATTCTTTAAATATGCAAGCGGAATCATGAAATGTCATTGGCACAAACTGAATTAGACAGCACTCTGCCAGCAAGGCAGATGAGCTTGAGTTTAAGGCTCTAAGGAGACCTGGGTTCAAACCTCAGCACTGACTTTCTGTTTGACCACAGGTCAATTAATTGCTCAGATAATCTTTGTAAAGTGATGTGAGACCTTTGAGTGAGGGATCATGTAAGAGCCAGGTGGTACACACTTTCATTAATCTCTGGTGTGCCTAAACAAAATACTGAAAAAAAAGCTGTGTGAAAACGCGATTTAATTTCACAAAGATTAATTTCAATTTGTTCTGCAAAAGAATTACACAACCATGTTTTGGTTTGACTTCTGGGGTTCAAAAGAATCCAATGTTGGCCCTAATACTGGCAATCAGTAGGATTACTGAGACACTTCCAAAGATATTAAAAGTCTTTAATGAACCAAGTCTGTAGCTCACAAATTTCCAGAAAGAGAGAGAATGTGTGTTGGCTGTTAGGATTTTTTTGTTGTTATTGTTTGGTTGTTTTGGGGTCTTTGGGGTTGTTTGGGTGGGTTTTTTTTCGGGGGGGGTGGTGTTGTTTGGTTTGGTTTGTTGGGATTTGGGTTTTTTCTTGGAAAGAATTGTCTACTTTCACCTGGTTTTAAATTGACACCATGAGAGAATACTTTTGGCAGGTTTTTTAGTCCAAACCTGTGAGTCCTCCTAGCTCCTGAACAGTGTGGAAATAGTTTTAGAAATTCAGGCAGATTAGAGAGAGAAAGAGAGAAAAGGAGTGCACAAGGGAAAGAAAGAGAGAAATTTCTCAAAGGGCTAGCAAATCTCAGCAACCTTTTGACAAATGTGGTCTGAGTTCCAAGCTTGCAATGAAACCTGAAGCCAGGCAAGTTTCTTGTGATTTGGGGCTCTGCTATGAACATTTTGCACAGCTCTAGCTAAAAGGATCTGTCCTGCTGTGCTGCACTCTGTGCCCTGTGTGCAGTGCATTTGTCACTGTGCAGAACAGAGGAGGGGAGTATGGATCAAAGGCATCAGAGAAAGATGGGCTCAGCAGCATTCGAGGATCAAGGTGCCCCTTAAAGTTTTTCTACTTTTCTATTTGTTGTTAAATATTTTTATTTGGGGGCATATGAGGGGGGAGATGCAGAGAGAGCTCTGCAGCCTTCTAGTTCTGTGCTGCTGATCATTTCTGCATGTAGCACACTGAGCCTTGTCAATTAATGCCTTAGCACCCACATAGAAGTACATTTATGATCTTCATATGCAGAAGATCAATCTTATTCCTTTCCAGAAACCCTTGCCTGCTGGAGCAGACTAGCTCTAGAAGCCCACTTCTAAAACAGTATTTGTGATGCTGCAAAAAAAGGATTTGGATTAATTTCTGTTGCCCTGCTTATATGCAGAGATCTTCAGGCAATCAGAAACATCACCTGCAAATCTTCCTGACAGTACAATTTTGCCTGTAGCTATGAGGTTCAATCATACACAACACGTCTTCCTTCTAGTCTCACTGCTCCTAGAACAGTGGTGGGCACATTTTCTGTTTGCATTAAGCCTAATACATAGAGTCAGCATTTGGCATTGTTTGTAAGTTTATCATTACCTTTGTTCATATTGACATCAAAAGCTTCCTTCATGTGTGTGTGTCTATGAGCTCAGTGAAGCCTCTCTATCAATCAATCAAACAACCAGGCAATCAATCAACCTACAACTATCTGAAGCTAAATACAACAAGAGAGCATGTCAGGCAGATACCTGACTTCTAATTAGGTCTAGGTATTATTCTAATTTCTCTGACTTGTTCTGTACTTCATAGGACCTGGGGATGTATTTTGTCATTAACATGTCAATAAAGCAATACAAATGAGGCTGGAGGGAAATATCAGCTCCCTGCACCACAGTGTCAGCCTGGTCTCTGATGCATTCTTTTGCTGGGGGGTGGGAGAGGGAAATGCACTTTCAGACGTAGTTGATCAAAGAAATATCATATACAATAGATTTTCTTTTCTTCACTCCAGTGGCTGGGTGGCCCATTGCGATTGATTGAATTTTATGAATTAAGTGAATAAGTGAATACACAATGACAAGGAGGTTGTGCTACAAAAGCTAGGATGCCAGATTCCACATCCCTTAAGCCAATGCCATTTGGGAATAATCCCACTGACAGCAATGGAGTTACACTAGATTTCTTCTGAGGCAGCTTGGATCTGGCCTGCCTTGTTTTTTTGATTGCTGTAATTTAGTTTAATTATTTATGCTAACCCTTTGTGCCATACTTTAGATGTGCTGTGATATATTTTCTCAAGGTAGAGAAAATTTAGTAATATAGGTCATTACTGCAACATTAACGCTATTAAATCTTTGGAGAGAAAAGATCCCACTGCTGGCAGTGTGAAAATGATGAGGTATGTAGATTAGCACAGAGTGAGATAAAAACATTCAACTCTAAAAGCAGGGGGAAAACAACAATTCCTCTTCACATCTCACATTACTTGGAAATAGCAAAATCATCTTATTTCTATTTTCTGTAATATGATATTTGCAAAATAGAATCAAAGAAAAAAAAAGGAAGAAAGTTTAGGGATCCTAGAAATATATGACTGGAATTAAGAGTATCCATCTAACAACTCTTTCACAACAATGTACTTTCCTTCACCCTTGTAAATTTCTCCACCGGATTCATGACAATGAAAAAAAAAGACTATGAGAAACAATAGCTTTGATGACTGCAGAGCCTGGATTAGCAGAATTATTGTGCTGAGTAAATTATCAATCTCTATTCTTACATGGTTGCATAACTCAGATAACTTAAAGGAAGAGCTGTTCTGTTCATGAGATTTAGGGATTGTTTAATGCATGAATGAGCTGCTGCCATCTTCTGACTTTTCTGAGTTCTGCAAATTAAAAAAAATTCTACTGTAATCAAGTGCCCTGGGGAAAATACTTGTAGTGTTAGAACTTGGAGGTTCCTAGGGCTTCTTTAATAATTTTTAAATATGATTAAGTGCTTCAGGTAACTTTTACAAACATAATAAAAAAGATTAAAATTGGAGTTTGGATATATCAGTGGCTTACCATGAAGAGAAGCAAATGAAAACACTTTGTCTGAAAAAATGCCCTTTCTGGCAAAGTTAGACCCTATTTTGCTTCTCTACAGCAGTATGGACAACTCTACTAAACCACTGGATATTTTCCATGTGTAAATGGGGTGAAAACATGACGTAACAAGCTGAAAGTGATACTGAGATTAAGATGCTGTTTGACAATGCAAGCTCTAAGGGAAGGCTCATAGTTTACCCTTTCTGAAAAAGGAGCAAATGAAATGTCTGGCTGAAAAAAGCCTGGAATTTAAGCAATTCAGTTTCAATTTTTTCACATGACTCTTCAGTTTTACAAGAGACCAAGATGGAATCTCAGTTGTGAGCATCCACAGCCTTGGGGACATTTGAAATGAGGACACATATTCTGTACTTTGATTCTCTTTGGATATCAGTGCTCTTTCTGCTGTTATTGTTTTGAGGTTTTCTTGATGCAGTGTTTGCTCATAGAGACTGGATATATAATCCTATTCATTTATCAGCCTCAGGGAAATCCAGGGAAATTCTTTTAAGTTTATTGTGAGAAATAAAGACATTATGGGCTACTTTAAGTGAACTGTGACTACTGCCTGGCATATTAATTGCTTCTGGATTGCCTTCTCCTTCCTTATGGACCCTACTCAGGTAGCATTGCCTGAAGAGAGGCTTTGTGCTGAATCTGAAGACTGGCTATTCACATGTTTCAGGACGAGATATGTGGATATGTCTGGGGAGAGAAAACGTTTTGAGAAAGAAACTTTAAATCCAAGACAGGTCATTTTTGTCTCCTGCCTCTCACTTGTGCTCAGCACCGACCATTCTGAATGTTTACAGTTTATTTTCAAGATATTTCTTCACTCAGTCCATAGGTCTGGGTATCTGTACACTGATTTTGGTAGTGAAGCCACTTTTGACAAAGTGAAGCCCCATCAGACAACCTCTACCATCACACCTGACAGTGGACACACCCAACCAGGGCGAGCACATTCTGTGAGCAGTCATCCTGCTCTGGAGGATCTGAAGGATCCATCTGAAGGAGCTCCCCTGGAGCTCAACATGCATCCAAAAGGGAAATGTTGTAGATAATTTAATAAACCCAGAAATTCGCTGGGACTATGCCTTTAGTCCTAAGGAGCAGATTACACATCAAGAATCATAGATACAAGCATTACCTAGTCAGAGAGCTTTCCTTTAATTCCCTCTGTTAGATACAGTGCTGTCCTCTTTAATTGCTTTGGCTCTGAGGGAAAAGAACAATTGACGAAGTATGTTCTGATCTGAAAATCAATAAGAAAGAGTTAGAGGATATAACACATCTCTCTCCCATGTGCTCCTTTCTGCTCCAGCAGCAGCCCAAATCATGTAGAGATGACATAGCTTCTAGGGGTACTCTCATATCCATCCTGGTGCATATTCCCAGGTGAGATGGGTGGAAATGGAAGATTCCCTTTGCCCTGTGAATAGATAGGTAGACCAGGATCCAGAGCAGGTACAGGACAGCAGGTACTCAAGGCTACTTCTGCCAGGGGAGGGAGAAACCCCGGGTCAGACAGTTCCTCTGAGTGTGGAGTTTTCCATGGTCAAAAGCAGAAGCAGCTCCTTGCTCCAGCAATATAACAAAGCCCCAAAGTCTCCTGAGATGAATCTCCACACCCAGCAGCATCTGTCCCTGTCAGACCTGACCTGATCCAACATGTCTGTTACCCACTGTACCCTTTGCCCTTCAGTTAAAGAAGAGCAAAGCACTCTTCATGGTGCCTTTGTGCAGGAGGCTGGGAGCCCCTGGAGGCTTGGTGACCTGCTCTCACCCTGGCAGCCTGCACCTTGATGCCTACACAGTATTTACAGCTCTCCTGTGCCGGCCCCACTGCCAGCTGTGAGAGTGCCAACATGCTTCCTTTCTAGTGCTTGTGGAGAGCCACGAGACGAGAAGCCTTCTGCCTGTGTGTTGAACCACTGTTGGCTTATGAAGTGTATCTGACATCCAAAGGCCAGCTGTGCTCCATTCCATTCCTGAAATCTCAAGCTGGTGAATGAAATGAATGAAATGTAAGCGCTGCTTTATGAGCTTCTTTTATGTAGTCACCTCAGGCTGCACAGGTGTGCTAGGAGCTGCTGGGATGGGAGATGTGTGTACGTGGTTAAGCCATGCAGAGGCACTTCATCTTGGAAGCACATGATGAGGAGAGGAGAGTCTGTTCAGAGACACCACTGACCTGGGCCTTGAGGAGGTGTAAGGCTGGAATACTGACCACACCTGGCTGTCAAAAATACTCTCTCCTTAGCCATGGCTAAATTGCAGAGTGGGTAAATATACTTTAAAAATTCTCATTCTTTCTATATGTTCCAAAAGAAATTAGTGTTGTAGGCTTACTGTGTTAACGTACTGGCAGTTCTACCTGAAACACCTGTACCCAGGAGGGATATCAGGTCTATCAGGACATATATTTATGTCTCAGGGATGCCTGCAGATTTTCTGTGCAGCTTTGCTGTTTGGAACAAAGCCTTCCAAATACTGCAACATATTTCGAAACTACCTTCGGTTAGAAAAGGTTTTCATGACGTTATAAATCCTAAACCCAAGAGTCCTTGAGGAGACTTTTGCATTATTAAATGATGCTGCTAAGGGATGAAAGTGACAGTTTTTCCATATTCTGGTCCTCCTATTCCTCCACCCGTCTTGTGCTATTAAACTGAAGATACAAATTTTTTTCATTTTCCCCAGTAACATGCACAGCTGCTGTCATCTCCACAGCTTGAGAAAGTGTCTTCTTGCTTGGTGAGGAAAGATCAAATTTCCCTAAGACCCCCATGAAAATTTGTCTCCACTTGCCCAAGAAATTTACCCTTTGTGATACATCCTGCATTTACTGCCTGTGAAAGCAAAAAAAAAAAAAAATTAGATGGAAAATAGACTAAAAGTTGGTGAGTTTTCCCACCCTCATAACTGTTCCCTCCAGAGTGTTTTGAATCATGCCTGTTGCATTAATATATTGAGCCTTCCAAAGGAAAGCTGGCAAGACCTTATGGAGATTCCCAGCCCTTGCTTGTGAACATGCAGACTCTGGCCTGTAAAGAGCAAGGAATAAGTGTACAACCTTGTGTGTTAAGAGCTTTCATGCTTACTGGGCCTGTTCAGAAGCAGATGCTGCCAAGGAGAGTGCAGTGGCATGTCTAACAATGACAAGTCCCAGCTTTGCTTTCCTTGTTCTCTTCTCCAAGAGTAATTCTGATATAAGGACAAATTCTTTTCCCCCACTGAAGTAAACACAATTTAAATAGCTCTCAAGTTCATCTGTTGTGTCTTCTTATCAAACTCCCATTTCTGTTCACCCAGAGGGAAAAAAATTAAATTTCTACTTTCTCTGCTAAGAATGGAAAATGGCTGGTCTTTAATCTTTAACCCAAGAGGCAGCTGCTTTCCAAACACAGCAGAGTCACTGCCACATTCTATCTGCAACTGCTTGTCCTGAATTTTAGTGCTCAGGCCATTCTGGGTGCCCAGGATCCTGTCAATAAAGAGTGGGAATGAGAAGGGTGACACAGCTGCTCCCCTGCACAAACCCTCTGACCCAGCTCCACACTGACAGAAGTTTCCCTGGGTGAAAGCTCTCTGCCCCATCATGTTTGCACATGGAGGCAACACAAACAGAGTATATTCCTTTAGTGCAGATTTCATTTGGTGGCACTTTAAGGATTGCTATGAATAAATGCTAATTCAGAATTGCCAAAGTAGTAAAACTGGAAAATGAGGAGACATTGCACAGCAGGAAATTTTGTAAGTGTTCAATTGCTTATTCTGTTCCCTGAGAAAGTCCTTTACTAAAAGGGAGGTTAACTTACATGTGATTGAATAACCCTGGGTGATGAGTGTGTGTGTGTATATATGTGTGTGTATATGCTATAAATAAAGACCTCAAAGATGAATATGTGTTTCTTTTTCCAGAAGATATTCCACAGTTGATGTCTCTTTTCACAGATCCCACCTACACCATAGTGTCACTCATTTATTTACCTCCATTTGGAATAAATGTACATTCAGAATAAATTCAAACAGAACTTGTATAGAAGGTTGTCCAGCTTAAACAGAGTGAATGTCATTTGTAATTATTTGGGTTTAATGACTACAACTCAATTAGTGTATTAAATGCTGTGGAAAGTAGAAAGGAATTCCACACTCTTCAAGCACAAAGTGCTTGACTAGAACTAGCTTGAACCTACATGGTGCAGCGTTGGTGTTATAGAAGAGTGTTGCGTCAAATTTAATTCTTGCCTTTGAAATCCAGAGAAATTCAGGCTTTACCCAATCTTACTTTCCACGGAAGAATGCAGAAGTGCATTAAGGTTCTGACTAGTATCTCTCACGGACATTTTGTTCTAGAATAAATTGAACCACCTTTTTAACTCAAGGATTTCTTCCTTTGTAATGCTGGTAAGAAGGCAACAAAGAGTTGCACGGTGCCCTGGCAGCACAAGACCATCTTGCTCCTGGTGGCCTTGGCTCTGTCTCTCATGTCAGCCTCTTTTCAGCCTAGTTTCAGTCTTAGAACAGCAAAAGCCAGGGAGCCCAAGGCTCAGAGCTGCCAGCCATTCTTTATCTAGGAGGCTGAAATAATAGTCTGGATTTTTTGGGGAGCAGTTTCTTGAGAAAATAGCTGAGGCTTGACATTTCCCTTGATGTTTGTCTGGCAGAAAACTAAAGATCATGGAAGACAATACATTTTTGATAATCTGTGCACTGCTGTAGGGTTTCATACCAACTCTGTTGTCTTGACTGGGCATTTACCTAGACTTAAGATGTATAGCATAAATTGATTTGTCAAAGCATGTAGGGGGAGACTAAGCAACTAAAGTGATAGCCTTGGACAAGCCAGCTTACATGTGGTTCTCTAGTTTTTCCTGGAGTTTCACAGTCCTCTGGGTGGGCAAAGTGATCTACTTACTAATGACCCCAAACAGATTGTGAAAAGAAACAACAGGACTAAAATGCTTTATGCACATGGGAAATAATTAAGACATTAGAAATTGTTCTCTGTGTGTTATTGAATGATTCCTCCTCCTCACTTTTCAGTTCACAGGGTAGACAGTAGCTGTACAAGAAAGCCAATGGTTAAGGGCTTTTTTCGTTTGTGTTTGCTTTCAAATTGCATTCTGAAATGTTTCTTTAATTAAATCCAAAGGAAAGAAGTTGCATTACTGATTTCCTTTGAGGGGCTCCTGGTTGATGCAAAGGCAGTACAAATCTGTGACCTCTTCAGAGGCTAACTTCAGGCTAACTTCTGTGTTGTCTTCTTTTATGGCTGGACACAGACACAGGCTATGAAGTAAATATCAAAAAGTTGTGAAGCTCCAGGAGTTCAGGTAAATAGCAACACGAACCACTGGCTAAAATCAGACAAATTCAAGCAAATGTAGCAGGGCATTACTGAAACTTTCAGCTCTTTCCGGTATGCCCCATCTTCTGCCACCTACTTTGTCCCTCCCTAAGGGTATCACCACTCTTTTGCTGGCATTCTGCAACTGTCTTCTAACTATTGTTTTCAGATTCTCTTTCCTGATCTTGACCAGTACTGGAGGGACAGAGTTATAAACTGAGTTTCAGTGCTGGAAAATCACCTGAGAAACAGCAGGGCTTCTGACAGCATAAAAAGTAGGAAAAAAAAGAATATTTTCAGATTAATTTTTCAGTGCCTGTTGTTGCAGGCCAAAGCTACTTGGACAGCCCACATAACCATCTGTTTCACAGTGCTTACCTGAATTGAACTGTCATTATTTTATTTCAGGCTTATCATTAGCTTTGAACAGAACTTTGTCAGGTCCAGGATGGGAAGGCAGGGACATAGCTGTTGGCCGAGTCTGTCTTCCAACCACCTTCAAGAGAAAGGATGAACCTGTCAGGGGCTGATTTGCCTCAAGGTATCCTGTGGCAGTTATTTGTTAGTCCTGTTACCACTGACCTGCTGACAGTGACTCTGGCTCCTGGTTATGGCCATACAGAAACTGTAAATTAGGGGTTGGAGGCTGAGAGATAATGATTATTTTGCAAAGAGACAGTTCTCCAAGTGTGTGTTTGCACACATGCTTGTGATTTTGCTGTGAAGGCTTTCTTTGCCTGTCATTCCTATAGATGATGAACCCCAGTTGTCAATGAATCTCTCAAAGATCTGAAATTAATCTTTCAGAGACCTGCTCTGGGACCTTCTGTATTAGAAGAGAATTGACAAAGGAATGCATTACAAGACCTTACAGCCAGCAGTTGCTTGCAAGGGATCATGCTTTAAAAGCAAAACTATTGTTTAATGGTGCCAAAATTCATTCATTCTTGCAAAGTCTCAGATCTTCTTCCTGCAGCACATTCATTCTTAAATATCATACTCCATGCATGCAGCCAAATTTGGTATTTACATGACGAACACTGCAAACCAATGCTCCTTAATATAGTTGCAGCCTTGTGATGGGATTGTTTCCCTTGTGAAAAAGCAGAATATCAAGTCCATTAAGAGATATGTGAAGTATGGCAGCTACACAGTAGTTTTATAAGACTAAGGGAGAAAATTATGTCTTGCTATGCTGAATTGAGGCCTTTTCTAATTTTTGACAATTTACATTTCCAACACCTATCTGGTAAAAATTCTCTTTGGTTAGCACCACTGGAGCAAATTCAACTTCCAGTAATGTGGGTGTAGACTTGGAGTAATTCCATTTTGAATGGCAGAGATACTTCAGACGTGCTCTAGTCCCACTGTTACATAGGTGACATGATGGAACGAGGCTGAGAGGAATCCAGCTCATGGAATTACTCTTACTAATGATTTGAACCATTGCATGTGCTTATCCCCAGGGAAATTACAACTGCTGAAGTGAGGGACATATCCTATAAGAAGAAAGGGACTTGTTTTGTAAGAAGCAATCTGAAACAGAGAACAGAGACCTTGCTCAGAAAAGCACAATGCTATGTCTAGCAGAGGTTTATCCATAGGTCCCACTCTGGCTGCTGGGGAAATGAGCACAGAGACAGAAATTGCTGCAGGGCACTGGGAGGCCACAAGCAGAGGGAGAATCAGACTCTGGCTGGGAGTAGGAGACAGGTGCACAGGCTGTACTGGGAGGAAGCACTGAGGTAAACGAAGGTGTGTACAAAACAACAGGTTGGGCTTTTTGCAGGACAGGAAGAGTGTATGTGTGTGTGGATGAAGTTACTGTTTCATGCCAAGTTTCAGGCTCCCATTAAGCCAAGTTTCCATTCTTCTTCCACCCCTCTCCCAAAACAGAGTAACAAGAGGGTGATGCAACTTCACACTGGCCAGTGCTGGATTGTGCAAGCCCATCCATCACAGCAGCCACTGGCTTCCACAGGAAGCCATAGAGGCATCATGACTGTGTTGTAGGGAGGTGAGGAGACATGCTTATCTGGAAGGGAGCCAGGGCCAGCTGCCCCATGACAGGTGTCCCCATCTTCCTTATTCCTTCCCTTCCCTTGCTGTGTATCTGCTGATCAGTCAAGCTGTGATTTTCCCTTCACAGACAGGGCTGGAGTGGAATGTTGCTGTATGCCCTCTCCGGCTTCTGGTAGCTGCCTCTCATTACTGCCATGTTCTAAGGTTTTCATGACTTTTGTCCAAGCCCAGCAGCTGGATTTTGGCAGCCTTCCAGGCACTTCTACTAATGTAACTCAAAGTTACTGCAGGTTTTCTCAGGAGTTTCAAGTTGCTGCCAGACTCTTAAGGATGTTGGCTTTTTCTGGCACCCCTTCTCCAAGGCTTTAGCTTTAATTCTGGATAGTTTACATCTCTGGAGTCGTTAGCTGCAGGACCTCTGTGTTTCTCCCTGATTATGTATCACTCCAACATTTCATCAGAGTGAGGCGCAGCTCTGGTGATGTATGACATGAGAGCATCATCAGTCAGCCGGTGTAATAATGATGCATTAGCGTAATATGCCTTCAGGATGGAGTTGTACTGATGATGTATTTTCAAAAAGATGGAGTCTCAGAGAAAAGAAACAGTCTGGAGCTAATTCAGTATGAACATGGCCACCGAGAGCACACAGTGTGCAGATGATTGGGATAAGAAAGATGACTTTACATTACCCACTCTGACCCTGATCCTTTCTTTTGCTCCTTCAATCTTTCTTCTCTGCCCCCTCCTCACTTTTCTCCTCCACCAGCACTTTTCCTCTCTTACTCTTTGTTCCTTTATCTTCTTTCTTTTTTTTTTTTTCTGTTTGGTTTTTTTTAACACTGGTGACTCTCATGGCCACTGGCTTTATTCATATATTCCTGTCTCTCACAGTCTGACCTTGTGTCATGCTGTATAACTTAATATTATCCCACTAGAAACTTTTTCCCCTCTCTGAGTGAGATAATATTAAGGTGACCTGTAAGTGCAATAGATAAAAATCTCCAGGCCATCTAGGCAGTGACATTAAAAATCATCACAACCCTTAAGTGATGGAGGGGGTGAAATCTTATGGGATCTTTCCTTGGCAAAGGCAGCAAATGTGGGCTGAGGAGTGGCTGCCCCTGGGATTTCTCATAGCCTTCAGCTTCTGGAAGATGAGAAGTGTGTTAACCCATTCACACAGCTAACAATATTAAAACAACAAACAGCCCTCAATCAAACCCAGATTGTCATCTTTCATTGGATAAAAAGTAACCTTTCTAATAAACATTTCAACTAATAAAGACTACAAAAGTAATTAGACTATTAGCTTGCTAGTCCCTGACACCCAGACATTGATTTGAAAGTAACTTTCCTGCAGTGCTTAGACAGAGACAATTGAATGACGGGAAGATATTATACCAAGATGAAACATAAATAAAATTGGCTTCAGTCTCGTCTGGAATTCAGGCTATACATGGAACTCAGATAATGCCCTCAGTCTAGTCCTAACATGTTTCTAGCATCCACCTCAAGAATAGATGAATTCTAGGAATTTGATCTTTCAACACTCTCAAATGTATATTCTGTGAAATAAAGCATTTTGCAATACCTTGCAATGTCAAAGAATTTTGCAATGAATATTCACCATGGAAAATATAAGAGACTTTTTGTGACATATGCACTTATTTTCAATTTTTATTTTTACTGTACCTCTTTATTTATTATCATTGTTTTTTATTTAAATTACATTATACTCAGAGATCCCAATCAGGACACAGCAACCTGTTGTAAAAAGACCAGGGCACACACACTTAAAAAAGAAGTTCTTGCTTGACCATTTAATCACTACATCCTACACAGTGCAGAATTTCTCTTTATGTTTAGAGTGAGTTAAAAATCCTCTGAAAAATGCAGGGGCTTGTAGCCCTGGTGGTTGAAATCATCTGTTTATTCATGTATAACTCAGGCGCATCAGTGTGCCTCAGCACTGAGTTGAACTGACACAACAAGTGTTGATTTTCCATGTCTAGCTTGTGGCCTCACTGTTATAAAAGCTACTAAGCAGGTCAGCTGTGGAGACAGGCAGAAAATGGACTGTAGCCTGCTCTGCTCGTTTCTCACAGCCTGCCATGCTCAGTGCAGTCAGGACCAGGAAGCAGTGACCTGCAAGCTTGGTGTAGTTCTGCTCTTGCTGCTTCAAATTCATTTTCAGTTAAATTGTTCAGGTGGGAAACTGTAGTATCTCTGGAACAGATATCTTGCTTTTCATTTACTTCCAGCATGAGCTAATTCATCCTCAGCTCATCCAGATGGAAAACCAAGTAGTTTTATTCCCTTTTTACAGGTAGCGAAATTGAAGCAAATTTAATTGACATATTCCGAGTCATAAAAAGAAGGAAGAGCTTCAGTAGCTTGCTCTTAGAAGTAGGAGTCTGCTATTCTAAAGTACCAATTCTGCTTCAGTCCAGGAAAGCCAATTCTGCATTAATTTTTACCTCTTCTGAAATACAACTTCTAAGTATATATTCATGAAGTATCAACACGAATAACATTGCAATTCTTTGATGTTCTTTTTCCATAAATTGCCATGAGTTTCTCTACCAGTATTAGGTCATAAAGGTTTGGCTTGCACAATAAAGGCTTCCAGAGAGATGATCTCTGTTGCTCTCTAGCACCAAAGCTCTAATTGGCTGGTGAGATTGATTAACATGTGAAGCAAAGCTAAGGTCTTTAATCAATCTTAGAAGTCATTTATTGAAAGTATATGACAAAGCCATAAAGGTTGTTGCAAATGACATATTTTAATATTAAAACCAGAATCTTCTGCCTTTGTAGAGGTTTGAATATGTTTTTTCCCCGTTTATAATAAATTAAGATTAAAATTAAACAGATACAAAATAAAAGGATGATTCATGAATGTAAGTCTCTTTATCACTAGTCAGTAATATCCATAGCACTGGAATTCCTTGCCCCAGAATGCCTCAGAGCCCAGCCCAAGGTTGATTCACCCCAGCTAACACCTGCTATCACTCCAAAGTGGTTACTTATCATTATGTCTGATCTTGATGAGAAATTGGAGAACACTATGCACACTATTCTCATTTCCCTCTTTGTAGAAGTAAGGTTGAATAAAGTATAGGTGGTTACATGAAACGTCGCTTTCAGTGTATAAAGAAGTCATATGCTGAGGGCTGATCCCCTGCTCTGCAAGGCAGAAGGGAGCATTTATCCTGTACAGATATCAGATTCAGAATGGATCCTCAGGGAAGGTTGGGGTTGGAAAGATAAACCTGTTCCTAAATCTGAAAGCTCAGCCTGAGACTACACTTCTATGTAAGGAAGGGATATGCCAAGACATTGCATAAGCATCTGACAGCTTGCTTGCTGGATGAAACAGAGAGAGACACCTCTTGGGTGATCTAACATATAGATAGTTATAATTATGTTTTTCTATTTCTATCCACCTGTCTTGAAATTGAGTAACTATGCTGTTAAATTTGGATTGCAATAAATCCAGTATCCTTTGCATTTATCTTAACATCTCCCTTGTGTTCAAAGTGACTTCAGAGTAACTGAAAGTCATCGCATTGAAAGGACTTGACAAGCCTCAAAGTAGGGTCCTGGACCACCATCTAGAACTATCTCACTGGCAGAGCTGTACAAGACTGCTTAGTGACTTGTAGTTGAGGTCCTCAAAGACACCCAAAAAAGGTGTCTATTGCCCCTCTGGGCATGGGAGTTTCTCCAAAGGATCAGTGCAGAAACTACTAGCCAGAACAGGAATTTAATGTTAGTAATTATTTTTCCAAATATCACTTTTTTAGTCTTACTCTCACTACAGATTTCTTAACACAGAGGTTTTTGTTTGTTCAGCTGCTGTTCAGCTTCTTTTCAGTCACCTCAGGTGAAATGAAGGGCCAGTCACATTCCAGATCAAGCAAAACTGTCATAACAAGGATTTCCAGGGTGGTTCAGAGTAAGCCCAAATTCATCCCCTAATGCAGATAATATGAAACAGGGAGCAGCCAAGTGTGATTTTCACATATCTCACAAAGATAAAGGTATTTAATTCCATAAAATTTGCCATCTACATTGTCAGATGAGGAAAATGAAGCAGAGGGAAATCATCAAATTTTTCCCCCACCACAAAACAGCAAAAAGAAATCAATTGTCTGAAATACAATTCAAAAAAATTCACTGCAAGACCAACTTCCTTTTTTTTTTACTGTTGTAGTCATTGGCATGTAGAAGCAGCAACTCTAAATGCATGTGCTCAGCACTGAAGCCATGTGCATAAGAAGTGAGGATTTCCAGGGCAATTGAAGGATCTGGTACAACAGCAGTTAAGAGAAAGGCTCTGCTGTTGATGGCCAGTTGACAGTGCTTGGCCTAAGATGAGTAAAACCTGTACATTCTGTTTCTCTGACCAATGTGAAAGCTTCCTAAAAAAAAAAAAAAAAAAAAAAAAAAAGGTAAGATAAGAAAGGAGATGTGCAGTTTTGTTTCTAATGATGGAGTCTGTACGACCCTTAATGACCTCCTCCCATCTTCGGGCTCTCAGTGCCCTGAAGAGCAACAGATGCACAGCTGGTAAGGCTAAATCAGGCCTGACAGCACAGCAAGACGACTGGGGAAAAGGAGAACACTTTTTTCAGATTTTAGTCTGGTATTCTGCCTTTTATTGTGCAGGAGTGTCCTAATGAGGGAAGTGTGCATATAGAAATTAGAGATGGGAAAGGCTATCAGGTCATCTTGTCCATCCTCCTACAATGAGAGAGGTTCTGAAAGAAATATAGCATTAATATGGGGCCAAAGAAGAGAAGAAAAGTCAGGAATGAAGTGAAATAAGTTCCAAAAGCATATATGGCCGTTATAGGTAACACAAGTTAATAAATAACATTAAGGAAGATATGAACATTAATTGGCCATTTAGATGAGGGTGTGTGAAGTTATTAATGACAGGCAAGTTCTAGTATAATACAAGTACCTGTCCATGTCCACAGTAAAAGCCAAAAAGAGTCCTCATTCAGTAGGATAATGAGGCAGTCAATGGATGATCCAGCTATTTGACCTGTATTTTTAGTGCATTTAAATAGAATATCTAAAATATGTTAACTACAGCTGATATCCAGCAAGAGACAGAGAGAGAAAAAGGAAGATGACATGACTTTGCAGGGAAAAGGGTTGGAACCATTACTTCAAAGTTTACACTGTGCTTAAGAGTGGCAGGAGAGATGGGGGAGAGGTGGTATCACTCGAAAGACTGCACTCTGAGAACCTCTATCACCACAAAACCCTGGTAGCCAACCTCACCATGGAAGAATTATATCCTGATCTAGTTCATTTTGCCAGTGTTCAGTGCAAGCCAATGCAGCCACCTGTCATGAAACAGGGGGCTGATGGTTGCTTAAGTTTAGATGAGTTGTGGGGTCTGTGCTGGAAACATCCTCAAACCTCTAAGAGAGTGGTCTGTCATAAGCAGAGAAAAAATTGTGACACCTTGAGAGCATTCTACAGATCTGTTCAGCTTTTGTCAAAAACCTGCTCTGTACAAAGAACAAAGCATAAACCCAAAAATTGGTCATGGCATTGCCTCTACACACAGTCTGTGACTATAGGTCACCAAGCTTTTGTAGACACACTCCTCATCTCATGGTCTTGGAAATTCTGCATGGGGTTCATTTGCAGAGTGGATGCTGCCACAAGCAGATTGAGAGTAACTCCATGATCCCAAAGTGCTCTGCCCCACCAGCCATCCCTGAACATGTTCTCCAAGCAGATGCCAAGACTTCCTTTGCATGCACCATGACAGTCTAAGCACAGCAGGGCAGGATCCACTCCACTGGCACCACTGGGTTTGAGACAGGAAGGCGTATCTTGTGATGTGTGAACACAGCCCATGTTCATTGGAAGCAAACAGCATGGATATAAAACTTCTTGCGTGACTGAGGCCAGAAAAAATACACACATGAAAGAAAGGCGGAGATTGTTAGTCACAAGGAGTGACATATAACAGTTTTGTAATGAAAAAAGATTTGGTCCTACACCTTAAGTAGACTGTCTAGTTCTTTCTGCATTCAGTCTTCTGGATGATGATTGCTTCTCATGCCAGTGTTTAGAAAGGGTTTGGGGAAAGGAGGGGATTTAATCTCATGACTGACCTTTACAAAGTATTTACATACACAAATATTTAAAACATGCACAGCATCTCTCCTTTCTCCTGTTTGCCAATTTGTCTCACTCCATAAGCCCCTCCTGAAGAGCCATTTGCACACGCAGCAGTCCCCATCCCTTCCTGTTTCCACTGGCCTGCCAGTGGGATGTGGGGTGTTCCTGGGATGCTGACTCACCAGGCTGATGGGGTGATGTCAGCATTGGGGTGTCTGAAGGGTGAGCTCAGTGCAGCCCGAGCACTGGGCCTTACTCTGATGCACTGACCTCCACTTGTGAACAAGGACGCGGGAATCTCTCCAAAGAAGGAGTTAAGGAAGGTACATCCCAGGTAATTCCCAAGATGCCCATCTCTATGTATCAGGAGACAAGGCCAAAGATATTAAAAAAGCATTTTTTAAGAAAGCAATGAATGTCATGGGGTGTTTCACTATCCCAGAGGTGGCAAGTGAGGGACCAAAAAGCAGTATTCCCAACCTTTTTTTTTCCCAGAGATCCAAGCTAGCATATTGCCCACTCTCCTGAAAGGGTTAACGAGAAACCTTTTCCGTGCCCCTGACTTTGTCTTCCCTCCTCTCTATATTCGTGCTTCCCTTGCCGGATCCATTTGCAAATGATATCACTTGTCTGCATATTGTCACTTGCTGCCTGCCCATCCATTTATCAAGCGTCTGCAGCTCGGCACAGGCTTGCCCTGTCCTGCTCCTCCATTGTTCCTCCTGACCCAGGGGAAGGCGCGCCTGGGCGGGGGCGGGGAAGCGGGGAGGGAAGAGGGATGGAAGTGGGAGGGAAGCGGGGAGGAAAGAGGGAGGGAAAAGGGAGGGAAGCGGGAAGGAAGCGGGGAGGGAAGAGGGATGGAAGCGGGAGGAAAGAGGGAGGAAAGCAGGAGGGAAGCGGGGAGGGAAGCGAGAGGGAAGCAGGGAGGGAAGCGAGAGGGAAGCAGGGAGGGAAGTGGGTGGGAAGAGGAAGGGAAAAGGGATGGAAGTGGGGGAAGCGGGATGGAAGAGGGAGGAAAGCAGGGAGGGAAGCGGGAAGGGAAAAGGAAGGGAAGCGGGCTGGAAGAGGGAGGGGAAGCGGGAGGGAAGCAGGAGGGAAGCGGGATGGAAGAGGGAGGGAGAGGGAGAGAAGCAGAATGGAAACGGGAAGGGAAGAGGAAGAGAAGCGGGATGGAAGAGGGAGGGGAAGCGGGGGGGGAGAGGGAGAGAAGCAGAATGGAAGCGGGAAGGGAAGCGGGAAGAAAGAAATATGGAAGCGGAGAGGGAAAAGAGATGGAAGCGGGAGGAAAGCAGGGAGGGAAGCGGGAGTGATCCCGCAGCCCCGAGCCGGTCGGGCAGAGCGCGGCGGGGCAGCTGGGAAGGAAGGGACAATGACACCGGGAGAATGACAGCTCCCCCTCCCCGACTGGCATTGACAGATGACCTTGCAGGGACAGCAGCCCTGGGCCTCCCCGCAGACATGAGCTGATACAATGGGCTAGACTGGACGTGCCATCCTGGGCACGTAGGAGGTAGGGAAATCATCCCGGCTTGGTGGAAATAAACTCCGCCGTTTACTTTCACAATAGATTTTCCCTCAAAATCATAAACTTGTTTCTCAGTAACCCTAAAGCAAAATGATCATGGAATTTGAACACAACATTTACCAAGTCCTAATGAATAACATAATTATCACTTTATGCAAATCAAAGCTCATTTGCATATGTGAATATTTAACTATTAAAAACAAGGCTTTGATCTTGAATAAAAATATGTATATCACATAATCATAGCCTTATGGAACATGAAAACTATCTTTTTTTCTTTCTTTTTTTTTTAACTGTACAGTTTAGCTGCGCTTGGGTTTGCTGTTTGAACCTTCTCGGCGGGGACCCCGTCTATGGAGCTTCTTCCCCGAGGATGTCCACTGGGGTCTCTCGGTGGCTGTCATCCCAGCTGGGTACATTAGGCCTTTCTCTTCAGGTCACTTGTCACTGAGCACGGCAGCCTTCCTTCAGTTTGCTTTTCCTTGCCCAGCAGTGTCCGCTTTGGGGACAGGAGCAAACCCCAGCTGTGCAGCCCAGGTGGGCTGAGTGCTCCTGTGTTACACACCACCCAGAGATGTTGCCGAGAGATGGGTACTTTATATATTAATTACAGAGTAAGAGAAGAAGTCAAATTCTGCTTGCATATTTAAATCAAACCACAGTAATGCAGATTTTCCTCTTAGGGAAAGATTACCAGGGATCACAGAGGAAGCACGAGTCTTTCACAGGAGATTTCCCCACTGAAAGCTTTGAACCTGGTTCACAGAATAGCCTTGTGAAGGAACACTTGGAGCCAAGAATCTAGAAGCATTCAACTGCCCAACACCCACAGGTATCATCTTAAAATTGCTAAGAAGCAGCTCTGAAGGTTCAAGCCATGCACTGTGATATATTGAATGATAAATCTCCTGTTTTCATATGCTGGAGCTATTACCACTAGTTGTTGTCTTTTGTTATGTTTCACTAAAGATAAAAATTAGATTTAAAAAAACCCTTTAACTCCTTGTCTGCAAAGTTATTCATAGGTTATTAAACTAAATGAACATATACGTGTGACCAGTCACCTAAAATTCCCCCAAAGGCTGTCATTGATTATGGTCCCTGATCAACAATGTTATATAGTAATGTGCATACCTAACTGGGGTGGGTAAGGAATATCAGGCCATTGATTCCCTGTACTTCTATCCAATGGCTTGATGTGTTTCCCTAGGGATGTGAAAGAGTGGCCCTTCCTGTGCTGATGGAGACATCCCTTCCCTGCTCCCCATCACCCCCTCCCAAATCCAGGCTTTCAGTTATTGCCCTGCCCACAGTAATCCTGTGTGCTAAAGGAGGCAGACAGGGACACAAAGCATGTCCTTGACACTAACTTAGTGAGGATGAAGCTGTCCACTTAGGAAAAAAAATTAAAATTGGTTCCAGCTCTTAGCTCCAACCCCTGCTAGAGTATTCTACCCTAAAGAAGTTTTTGCTGGAGCAAGGCTTGCTACCCTAGTCTCTCTCTTCCAGGTAATATTGCCTGGGATAAAAAATATTCATACTCAAATACTTTTTTTTTTTAATCTAGCATTTGACAAAAACAGTGTCCTTTTGCAGGACTGTCTGAAGGAGACCCTCTTGAGCACACCGTGAGAGTCCATGGGTTCAAATGCTTTAGCATCTCTCCAAAAACCTAACTTGGGTCATTCCCATCCTGGCGGAGCACAGTAACCGCAGAGCTGTTGAAAAAACTGGGAGTGGTGATGAAGGAAACAGGTGGTAGCACTTGCACCTCTTCTGATATTTTGTAAGCAAAGGCTGCTGTAAAAATTTAACTCCAGGACTGCTTATAGTGCCATGATTCCCCGTTGGACTTCAGTGACTTTAAAGTCTGCGCTGTTTAGAATTTGAGTGTTGGTTTGAACTTTGCAGTTTGGGCTTCAGTCTAGCAAGTGCATATTTTAAACAAAGAAAACATTTGGCAAATAGTTGATTCTGCATGCAGGCAATGTCCCTCTGCTCCACACAATTTATTTTTACAAGGGTCTAAGGGAGACACATTTCTCTAAAAATAAAAGGCATCCACACGAAGCTGAATTATTCCTTCACAAACACAAACAGATCTTTTGCTTGTTTCCAAGCATTCTATCAAATCATAACAACAAAGCAGTACTGTACTCCTTTAGTTAATGAGCCTATGACTGTATCAAAATCTTACCCTTTCCAGCCCCAAACACATGCATTGATCCTATAATGCTTTTGTCCATCAGAATGGACATTGAAAGATACAGGTTATGATGTAGCACAACGAAGTGCAGCTGATGCAAAAGTAAATTATTAGAGAAGAGTAAAATGCTAAGGATCATAATTTTTTTTTAAACTATTTAACTTCTCTTTGCAACAAGTACAGGAAGATGATTTTCTTCAAATCACTGAATTCCTTTTAATGTGCATAGCTCAAAGTTTAGTGATGTGCAAGAGAGAAACTCTTGTAGATCTGTTGAAGGCACAAGAGAAAGCATAATTCACATACCAGCATTAATTTTGTATTTTTAGTAGGTTGCCAAAAATCTTCCAGCATGTGGTGGGTTGACCCTGGCTGGATGTCAGGTGCGGACCAAAGCCCCTCTGTCACTTCTCAGCTTGACGGGGAGAGAAAATACAAGGAAAGGGTCATGGGTCAAGATAAGGAGAGGAAGAGCTAATGGGCATAACAGATTCAACTTGGAAAAATTAATTTAATTTGTCACCAATCAAATAAGAATAAGATAATGAGAAATAAAAACAAATCTTAAAAAACACCTCCTCCCCACACCTCCCTTCTTCCCAGGTTTAACTTCACTCCTAGATCCTCTCCTCCCTCCCTACCAATGCTGCTAGGAAATGGAAAAGTTGATCAAGTTAGCTTTGCTGTTTCTTCCTTCTCAGCAGAGGGACTCCTCACACTCTTCTCTTGTTCCACATGGGGTCCCTGCAGAGGAGATGCAATTCTCCAATCTGAGTACTTCCCAAGGCCTCTCTTCACAAACTGCTCCAGTGTGGATCACTACCTCAGAGTGCAGTCCATTATGAACAGAATTCTCCTACATAGGTCACCAACAGCATCACAATTCCTGGCAAACGTGCTCCAGCATCGTCTCCTCTCTCCACAGGTCCATGAGTTCTGCCAAGAGCTGCTCCAGTGCAGGATTTCCATGGGGTCAAAGTCTCCTTTGGGCATCCTCCTGCTCTGACACTGGGTCCTCCAGCAGCTGCAGGTGATTCTCTGCTCCACTGTGGACCTCCATGTGCTGCAGGGACACAGCTGCTCCACCATGGACTGCACCATGGGCTGTAGAGGATCTCACCTCTGATGCCCAGAATGCCTCCTCTTCCTCCTTCTGCAGTGACCTGGGTGTCTGCAGAGAGTTTCCTCTCACACATTCTTAGTCCTTTCTTTGTCTGCAATTGTTCCTGTGCTGCATTTTTTCCCCTTTCTTGTAAAAACGTTACCCTCAAGGCATTACCACTGTCACTGATGGGTTCATCCTTGGCCAGTGTTGTATCCATCTTGGAGCCCACTGGCATTGCCTTCGCTTGATGCAGGAGGAGCTTCCAGTACCCTCTCACAGAAGCCACCCCTACAGCCATCCTCACTACCAAAACCCAATACACAGAATATTTTGAATAAGTGACTCCTCTGAAGCACCCCGTGCTGTATGCACAGGATCACTCTGCTGCCTCCTCTCCCCCCCTTCACTCTGCTGGCGGCTTCTCAGGAGGGCAGCCAGAAATGACCAGCAAAAACTTGTGCTTGAGCATCTTCATTCTAGACTTATAGAAAACCAGAGGAAAGAGGATGTAAATTCAAAGTATGTTTGTCGCTGCCCCCTTTTTCCCAAAGTATAGAAAAATGAGGCCCAGATGTTATGATTGCAGGAATGCTAAAAATTTCATGAGTTATTCTGCAGGCAAGAAAAGCCACAGAAGGTCAGGCCAAACAGGCTTATGGTTTGTGTGGGGCAGGAGCTGTTCAGAATGAATCTTTTTAATGTGCAGTATCCATTACCAATTGATGTCAGAGATTCTCTTATAGATGGATCATCTAATTTTTTTTCTTAAAGGGCAAAAAAATATCCATGGCAAACTTTCAACACATGTATTGGAAGGAAAATTTGGAGTTACGGAGACACAATATCTCTTTTGACCAGCTAAGAATGGCAAGTTCAAGTTTTATTCTTCTGTCCTTCTTTCCTATGGTAGGATGATTACCAGTAAAAAAAAATAAAAAGAAAAAGCTGGAAACCGTGCTATGTAAGAAAATTCATCTGGAACTCTCTATTTCTGGATTTTAAGTGAACTAAGCCTGCTTTCATCTAGTAGTCTGTTGTCAAGTCAGCAGGTTTGAACAGGCTCAGATCTAATAGTACATAAAGTGCAGCATGTGTTGGTCTGTGCTCCCAGGACAGAATCCCAGTTTAAGCAAAGTTCAAGGTTATAGGCAAGGCAGGACCATGTGGAGAGTTTGCAAACCCCTAGCCTCCAGCAGCTCCCAAACACTGCTGGGTTTGCTCAAAATGATGCCCAAACTGTGGGCATGCTGCTGTCTCCCAGCTCGAGCAGGAGCTGTGGTTTCCTTGCCAGGAAGTTTCCCTTATCACAGGGGTTTCCCACATGACTGAACCTACACGCCAGTGTCTGCAATGGCAGCTGCAGAAGCTTCTGCTGCTCCAGGCCACGTCTGAAACAGAACCCTACCTATGACTTCTACTTTCACCTCTCTTGTGTCCTCTCCAGAAAAGTTTTCTCTGCCTTTCCCCTGACATCCAGAGTAGTTTTTGGAAAATACCAGGCATGCCTGATAGTCTGAGATAAAGATACAAGGGTCAGCAGAACTCTGGCCTCCTCTGGGAGTGGAAACCTGGGTACAGTCTAAGACTTTGATAGCTCCCCTGCACATCCACTACCCACCTCTGACTCAGCAATCCCACTCACAGCATGGCCATGGACAGCACATCAACTCCCAATTCCTGAGGGCAGAAGTTCCATACACACCAGGAATTTCCTGTGTCCTCCACTTCAGTGTCAACACACCTGCAAATGTCCCTCCCTTGGAGCAATGCTTCCCCAGTCAGTGCTCCTCTTTCCAGATCATCCTGCTCTGTTTATTTGTCCAGAGTCACTCTCACACCCATATCTCACACCACTCACTGTCAGAAGTAATTAGTGACAGAGAAAGACTGACCAAAGAGAAGGAGGCAACTGATGTCTTATTCCATTCAAAACAAAACAGTGCAGGAGCAGAGGGCTTTTGTCTTGGCTATCTGGGTTTGTACACACAGCATCTGCCTGTATTGGCTTTGCATGGCCAAGCTTTGGTAATGGGGATGCTACACGGGTGGCTTTTGTGTGAAGCTGCCAGAAGTTTTCTCCATGTCCTGCAGAGCCAATCTCTGGCAGCTCCAAAGATGGACATGCTGCTGGTGAAGGCTGGGCCAATTAGAAATGGTGGTAACACCTCTGTGATAACATATTTAGGAAGAAGGAAAAAAAATTTAAAGATATTGTGCTGTAGTAATTGTGACCAGAGGAGAGTAAAGCAGGGGAAGAACTCCTCTCCCCGAGCAGCAACAGAAACAATGTGTGATGAACTGACCACAACCCCCATTCCCCATCTCCCTGGGCTCCCAGAGGGGAAGAGGTAGAGTAGGAAAGGAGAGAGGAGTGGGGAGAAGATATTTTTAAGGTTTTATTTTATGTCCCATTATCTTCCTCTGATATTGTTCATAATAAATTCAGTTAATATCTCTAATTTGAGTCTGTTTTGTCCGTGATGGTATTTGGTGAGAGATCTTTCGCCGTTCCTATCTCAGCTCACGAACCCTTTGTTATATTTTGTCTCCCCTGTCCAGCTATAGAAGGCTTTGGTGGGTGTCTGGCATCCAGTCAGCATCACCCCACTACACTGCCCAGTCTGACACCAGCCTTTCCTATGACACTACTGCAGCAAGCCTTGGAAACACGGTGTTCTGTGCACCAGCAAAGCCAGACTGAATGAAGAAAGGTGAAGATTCCCCGCGACTAACACCCAGAAGGTGTTAGTACCCAGAAGGTGTTAGTACCCAGAAGGTACAGTTTTCAGTACAATCATGTAGCTCCTGCTAATGATGAACATTTCCTGGCCACAGCCTTTGGCAGGACCAAAATCAGGGTTTCATTTACTCACATTTCCTGTGATTTCTCTTTAGTTTGTCCATAATTTCATACAGACATTAAGCTTTCTTGCTATATATATCTCAAGTAGAATTCCATTCAACCAGAATTCCCTTAATAAAGGTTAAAAGATTTGCAGTGAAGAAATGTCAAAATACAGTAGCTTATAATTGCCTTCAAATATGCAGTTTTATATGTTTACTTCATGGAGAGGAACCTTGGCATATATTTAATTAAAGAAATGGAGCCTGCAGGAGGTCTTGGAATGGAGCTCATTGTATTTTGGTCTGGGATGAATTTCACAATCTACTCTATGGTTTTATTAATCTCCCCAAGCATGAAAAAACTCCATCTATTTATGTAGAAAATGGCAAGGAAATAAAATATAGAAGCTTTTGGAAGTGGTTTTAAACATAGCAGGAGAAATTACAGTATTTAATGTCAGAATCTAGACAATTATTACAGAATAAATGGCTCCACGCAAGAGAAATAAACTTTGAACCAAGACGGTTAATTGATACTTCAACAAAGGAGACATTTTTATGAAACAGAAATTCTGAAACAGACTTTTAGCACTTTTATCAATTAACCAACAATAAAGGTTACAATCAGCACCGGGAAAGCCTACAGTTTGATTCCTGTTGATGTCATCTTTTTTGATTAAAGCTAGAAACATTAACCTGAAGACCTGCAGAACAGGAAACCAAGAAGTAAAGCTCTGGTGAGCTTCTTAACACCAGCTACTGGATCCAGGAAGGAGTGTAGAAGAGTGTCACTTAAAAGGTTACTTGGTGGATGTCATAGAGCCACAGCTCAGTGTGTTAGAAAACACTGCCATGCCAACAAGAATGTGACAAGACTTGTGGATCACTTTCCACTTTTTGCAAGAGGTGGAAAATCGGGCTATGGAAGCAAACTAGGGAAATGCGCATTTTTAATGCCCATGTGTGCCAGGTCCAGGCACATCAGCAGGTGGGGAGAACTTTGAAGACTTGTTCAACCATCGATGAAAATTAGCATCCTTCTGAAGGGAGTTAGGACTTCAGTAGGGCCAACAAGCACAGGCCCAGGGTATCTACAGGGTAATCTGTGACAGGAACATGCTGCTTTAACTTTTGCATTGGCTAAGTCAAAAGGGTGACTCTGTCCTGAAACAAAAACTAACTCTTTTCTTCTCCTCTTTCTTCTTCCTGAAATGCTGAGGCTAGAGGAATAGTGACCAGAGTAGTGAAAGCGGTGAAATAAAATGTTACAAAATGTGACTAATTCTATTTGTCAGATAGGCTCTGGTGTCAGAATCACAGATCTAAAAAACAAGCTACCTCTTTCACTGCTTTATTCCTCCGTGCTTCTACTTTTTCTCACAGGAAATTTTGTGGAAGTTAAAATGTGTGGTAATTCTGATATTTTCCACTTAAGTAAATGTAATTTAAGTGTAAGACGGCAGAATATAAGTTTCCATGGCAAAACAAAGAATTTGGGAAACATCCCATACAAACCCAACTTGTTCACTTAGAAAAAAAAAGCTTTCAATAAATATTTTTTTTTTCCTGGCTGATTTCTGAAAAACTTTTTGATCTATAAAGCCAGAGTCATGTACCAGCGGGAATACAAGCATTACCTCTTACCAGTTCTCTGCAAGTCCCATACACACAGCAGAAAGTATAAAGCAGGCTGAGTTTAACAGCACAAGGACCTTAAACATGTCATTTTAGCCGGAGGGAATTCATTACCAAAGATCTCAGACAAAGAGGATCACAAGACTTGATTAATTGTATGCATGCTTCAGCCAGAAGTACTGCTTTCCTTACTGTCCAACATGTTCATAGTAAAGGCAAAAGGAGATTTCACACCAAAAGAGGAAAACCACACCGGTTTAATATTTAACTTCCATTTGCCCCAGAGTATACTGGAATCCTCAGCCCTGGTTAGAGACCAGGTTAGGGTGCCAGGTCTGGTGTAGGGGAGAAAGTAAATCTGATGCCTCAGGATGGGATTAGAGAAGCTGTAGAGTAGAAAAAGAAGCTGCCCAAGCTGCTGGATAAGAAATGTCTACAAGAGGCCATGTGGTGTGCAGTACTAAGTGGTGAAGCAATTAAGCAGAGGCAGTTATAGCTACCACTGGGAGAGAAGGTGGCACCTATCTCCTCTGGGAGGCCTGGCTGTAAATCCTTTCTCAGAGATAAAAAAAAATACTAAAAAACAATGAACAGTTATCTCCCCCATATTTTTCCTTTAGCCACATAAGAGGTAGGAAATTGCTTTCAAGTCTTCCTCCTCTCTCCTCACCCCCACATCTGATCAGAAAGCAGATTTGAGCCTTGGTCTTCCATTGAGGAGAGTGTCCTCATCACCACCTTCTCAAATATTTGGGAACGGGACTTCCTTAATATACTCTGCTGAATCTGATCTACTTTGTCATAGCTAATTAAACACCTGCACTCAATTATAAAACAAACATGGCTCTGTTACCTTTCTCTGTAAGGCTGAGGGATGAGGATATAGCCCCAGAATGTAAGACCCAAGTTTAAATCTCTGCTCCCAAGGAGGTGGGCTCAGATGGCTATGAGGTTTGAAAGGCCTGTTTCCCAGAAAACCTTATGGCATTTCCCACTCCACTGTGCATGTTCAGAGTGTGCCAGGAGGTGATCCCACGTGTTTTCCTGCACCACTGTAGTATCAGCTGTACGCGGAGAATCCAATACAGGTGCTCATGTCAGTGTTCCATTGGTGCTGTCAGTGGATGTCTGATGGGTCACATACCTGCCCAGGAAATCTAGCTGGAGCACAGCTCCTCCTCCTGCATCACTGCAACAGTGAGAGTGCTTGTGCTCCTTGCTCCACAATATGCAACAGTGCCAGGAAAACATTTTGCCAAGGATAGGAAAAACTGACTGTTCCTCCACCTACTTTCAGTAGCAAGGGGAAGTATTAGAGTTCTCTTAAAGAGGAGAAAATGCATGGACATGAAAATAAGGTGGGAGGATAAAACCTGTCTGCATCAGGCATCCTCCTCCCTCCGGTACTACAGATGCCCTATCAAGAGGAAAAGGTTATGTAATGAAAGAAGTCTGCCTACAAAGCCTGCTGCTACAAGAGTTTGCCAAGAAAAGAGACTCTCAAGAGAATGCCTTACAACAGCCTTAAAGCAAGATATTGCAAGACAGAGCCTCAAAGCATGATCTCTGAATATTAACCTAGAATGGGTTAAAAGGGTAGAAAGACCACTGAAGCAACCAAAAAAACCACATAACAGGCCATCTTTGGAGATTCTCACTCATTAATGTTACTGCTGTTGCAAATAATGATAATGTTTACTTTTGGTTGCAGGAGAGTGTAGAGGACTGAATGA